>NC_041216.1:13207710-13275569 GCF_002837175.3 Physeter macrocephalus | reverse complement strand
ATGTTGGGTGCATATATATTTATAATTGTTATATCTTCTTTTGGGATTGATTCCTTGATCATTATGTAGTGTCCTTCCTTGTCTCTTGTAACATTCTTTATTTTAAAGTCTATTTTATCTGATATGAGTATTGCTGCTCCAGCTTTATTTGATTTCCATTTGCATGGAATATCTTTTTCCATTCCTCCTGGGGACTTTTCTCACAAAGAGATTCTTTAGCCATTGAGTCTGGTGGGCAAGTGTCTGCCTCTTGATGTTGAGGTGGGTGGGGACAGCTGCTGTGGTCAGAGAGGGCTCTGTCTCCCTTTGCAGAGATGAGGTCATAGCAGGTCACTGCAGGAACACCACGGCCCTGGTAGACTGTCTAGTCTGCTGTACCTTCATTCACCAAATGAGGAAACTGAGGCCCAGAGAGAAGTGGGGAGGGGGGATGCTCTCGTCCTAGTAGGGAGTGGTCAGGAGACCTGGGCTGTCATCCCACCTCTGTGTGGCCTGGGGCACCTTCCCCTGAGCCTCTACTTTCTTATCTGTAAAGCCAGGATGATCACACCTCCAAGGGCAGGTGTGAACATTCTAGGAAAGGCTGGCACACCTTAGGTGCCTATTGGTGGAAGTTGTCTCTGTATCTGACTTATTGGATTGTATCTCACTCTTCTCCCAGACTGTAAACTCCTTGAAGATGGAAGCTGTGTTTGTTGGGGAGTGCAGGGTAGGGACAAAAGACTACTACTTATTCCTAGCCCAGGCACTCAGTGTCTGGCTAAGAAAACACACCCAGAGCGGTTAGAGAGGGAGTCTGTCAAAGGACTGATGTGTACAGTAGAGGATATGCAGGTGGGTCATGAGTACAGGGCTCCACCTTTTAGAAGGTGCCCTCTCATCTTCCGCCCTGCCTCGGGGATTGCTCACAGCAGCACCCTGCAGTGCCTGGAGTCCTCTGTTCGAGACATGAAGACTGTCAGGCTCAAAGGGAACTCAGGTCTGTTGGACTTGAAAGCCAATGCTCTCTCCACCACACCATGGAGTTGTACCCGTCGTCCTTCCATACATCTTTCAGCAGACTTGTCACCCACGTGGCCCACCCTCCCAGGCCCTAGCTGCCTCCGAGCTCCTCTCTGCTCTCACTATCCTGTCCACCTTAGCAGGCTGCTGCCCTCTGCTCCTTGCCTTTGGCCAAGCTCATAGGGGATCCTGGGGAGGCCTGTCCAGGCTGCCTCGACCCCTGCCTGGATCATGGCCTGCCTTTAGTCAACCATTCTTGTTTTGTTTTTGTTTTTAATTATCAGATATACCTGGATTCTATTCCTGGCTCTCCTTTCTGATGGTATGAACTTAAGCAAGTAAATTGACTTCTCTGAGCCTCAGTTCCCTCAACTGTGAAATAGGAGTGACAGTGCTTTCTTCAGCTTGTTATGAGAAGTTAAAGGTTGTTGGCACATAGAAAGTAGGCGTGGCCAGTGTCCCAGAGAGACTCATTTTAAGGAGCAGATTGATATGGTGGATAGACAGGTACATTTAAATAATCATGATCTAAAAGTCTGTCCTAATTTCTCTGCGAGAATGATTCCTTTAGGATTGAGAGAGGGATCAGAGGTGGTTTACCAATGGAGGTGACTTTGAGTAGAACTTCTAGTAGGATAGGGATGGGATGGTATAGAGATGCACATGGTATGGAGAGAATAGTAGGCAGTCTAAGGTTGTGTGAGAAGAGAAGGGACGATGTGACAGATAAGGCAGGGGGCCAAAAGTTGTGTTAGTGTCAGACCCTAGAGGTCTTTAGTACCAGGCTAAGAAATGTGGGCAGAGAGAGCCACTGAGGAGTCAGAGCACGGAAGCAGCTTGTTTCAGGTTTGAGGTTTAAAAAGATCATGAATGGCTTGTAGAGCGGGATGGGGATGGGGGTGGGCAGTCGGGGGATGAGAGACAAGCTGCTGTCTTTTCTGGGGGAGACAGTATGAGGGAGAGTTCTCAGACAGGCTGAGGGACTGGGGAGTGTGGGGAGGAAGTAGGTAGGGGCACCAGCTCTGGGGTCTGAGTGACTTGGTACTTGGTACAGATCTTGATTTCCTCGTACAGTCTTGGGTAAGACACTGTATCTTTTTGAGCCTCAGTTTCCTCGTCTGTAAAGTGGGATCAGTGTGGTTAGCTTGCAATAAGATGCCCCAGAATATTAGCCCAAAACACAGGCGGCTAAGGAGATATTGCCTGGGTCTGTTCCAACCCACATTAACACTTTTTTTTTTTGGTTAATGACCCATGACACCAAATACCTCTTACAGCCTTTATTTTTCTCCACTCCAGGCCTTGCCCACAGGTCAACCCAACATCAGCACCAATGTGCTGATATTATTCTGTTCCCTTTTTTTTCACTTCTGGTTGTAAGTACTTTTCCATGCTACTACACAGTCTCCCTCCCCAGCGCAGCTAACTGCTGCAGGTCATTCTGATGAACTGACGGGAAATATGCCCTTGGCGGGACAGGGCCCTGGACACAGTGAACTGGCTGGCAGCCTGGCCAGGGGTACAAGAAACAGTGGATACCTGTTAGGCCCCACACTCCTTAACCCATCCAGCGCTGCCTACTTAACAGCCCTTCTTGGTCGGCTCCCACGCACTTCAGACTTAACAAAAACGCCTGGTGAGGTGGACCTCTCAGTCTCTCCTCTCCTGTTTGTCCCACAGTGTTCTCAGTAACTGGAAGTCGACCATCTACCTATTCACTTAAGCCAAAGCCTGGGGGTCCTTGTGTTTGGCCAAGTTCATGGGGGATCAGGGAGGCTGGGTTTTTTAGGATGAAAAAGTCATTCTGGGTTCCTTCCTCACCCTCATTTCCCACATCTAATCCGCCAGCAAAGCAAGCCTGTGTCCTAAATTGATCTGTTTTGTCTACTTTTCTCTCTTGCCTCAGACCAAATCAAGTCACTGACTTCTCTCGTTTGGATGCCTGCAATCTCCTCCTCTTCCAAACCATTGCATTTTCTCTACAGTAGCCAGAACAATCGTTAAGAAGACATTTTTCTTAAAACTCTTCTGTTTTCCCTACTAGGCCTTGTATGATTCAGCGCCTGCTCCCCTTGTGCCATGTGATCCATCACTGTCCACTTACAGCCCTGCTGGCCTCCCCAGGTTCCTGAGCACATCACATGCTTTTGTCCGGGTCTTCCCCTGCTAGCTTTCTCTTGCTAGTATTTCAAGTCTTAGCCCAAATGTTACCTATCTGACCTATATCTCCTCCCCCGTCCCAGTTTTTCTCTCTCTTTTTTTTTTTTTACTGTGGTAAAACACACATAACATAAAATTGACCATTTTAACCTTTTTTTTTTTTTTTTTTTTTGCGGTACACGGGCCTCTCACTGCTGTGGCCTCTCCCGTTGCGGAGCACAGGCTCCGGACGGGCAGGCTCAGCGGCCATGGCTCCCGGGCCCAGCCGCTCCGCGGCATGTGGGATCTTCCCGGACCGGGGCACGAACCCGTGACCCCTGCATCGGCAGGCGGACTCTCAACCGCTGCGCCACCAAGGAAGCCCCGTTTTAACCATTTTTAATTGTATATAGTTCAGTGGCATTAAGTACGTTTACATTGTTGTGCCTTGCCTATCCTGCACACAGCACCATCTGTAATAATGCTCTGTGTGTGTGTGTGTGTGTGTGTGTGTGTGTGTCAGTGGCATTAAGTACGTTTACATTGTTGTGCCTTGCCTATCCTGCACACAGCACCATCTGTAATAATGCTCTGTGTGTGTGTGTGTGTGTGTGTGTCTGTCTGTCTGTGTGTGTGTGTGTGTCTTTCCCACTAGAATTAAGCTCCACGAGAACAGGGAGAGGGTTAGTTTCCTTTTTCCTTGCTACACCTGGCAGTGGTAATAGGCATTCATGGAATGAATGAGTACATGCTGCCATGTATTGAGTACTTACTGTGTGCTTGGCACTCCAAAGTCCTTTACAAACATTTCATTCAGTCTTTTTTTTTTTTGGCTGTGCTGGGTCTTCGTTGCTGGGCGTGGACTTTCTCTGATTGCAGTGAGCGGGGGTTACTTTTCACTGCGGTGGCTTCTCTTGTTGCGGAGCACGGGCTCTAAGCACACAGGCTTCAGTAGCTGTGGCACGTGGGCTCAGTAGCTGCGGCTCGCAGGCTATAGAGCACAGGCTCAGTAGTTGTGACGCACGGGCTTAGTTGCTCCGCGGCATGTGGGATCTTCCCAGACCAGGGATTAAACCCGTGTCCCCTGCATTGGCAGGTGGGTTCTTAACCACTGCACCACCAGGGAAGTGCTGCATTCAGTCTTGACAGCAGCCCTGGAAGTGGTCATTGCATCCCTTTTTACAGATGAGGGTACAGCCCAGAGAGGTTAAAGCTGCCAGAGAGGGACTTCCCTGGTGGCGCAGTGGTTAAGAATCTGCCTGCCAATGCAAGGGACACGGGTTCGAACCCTGGTCTGGGAAGATCCCACATGCCGCGGAGCAACTAAGTCCGCGTGCCACAACTACTGAAGCCCGCGCACCACAAGAAAGAGTAGCCCCCGCTCGCCACAACTAGAGAAAGCCCGCACGCAGCAACGAAGACCCAACGCAGACAAAAGTAAATAAATTAAATAAATAAATTTAAGAAAAAAAAGCTGTCAGAGAGGTCAACCATGGTCACAGAAGCAGGGTTGAACAAACCACAGCTCTGGCAGATGAATCCAATTCCCTCTATCCTAAAGAATGTGCATTTCTAGTGTGGGAAAAGGGGTTTCAAAGAGGCTGCTTGGAGGGGAGGAGTTCAACCCTGGGAGAATAGAAGTTGGGTGAAACGCAGAAATGCCTCAACAGAGTCAAAACTGGGCCAGTCACAACCTGTAGAAGCTCAGCCTGCAGAGGCTCAACCTACACAGCCTTGGCGGATTGTACGCCTTTGGCTATTTCGCCATCTTCGGTACTTTGTTCTCTTCCCCCGGGATAGTCAGCAGAAATGGCCTGGAAATTCCAGGCCACTCACCTTGAGTTCATATACCATGGAATGGGGAGCTGGAGAGGCTGAGTCTCTAGGACCTACTGGAAGGAAGGAAGGGAGGGAGGAAGGAAGAATGGGGTGCTGTTTAGGCCCGCAGAGGAGCCTGAGAAGGGCTCTTGGAGTTCTCTTTCCATTTGTAGCCTTGGGTAGAGTCTCCATCCCTTTTCTGTAGAATGGAGGAGAGGTGGGTTAGGTTAGATTAGATTAGAGCTGTGCCTGAGCATCACCTGGGACAGACCCTAGATGTTAAAACACTAGCATTGATTTATTGAGTACTTACTATGTTATTACTTTTACAGTATTAGCTCAATTAGTCATACACATCACAACAGGATGTGGGTACTATTATTATCCCCATTTTACTGAGGAGGAAACTGAATCATGAAGAGATTAAATAACTTTGTCCAAGGTCAAACAGCTAGCAAGCAGCTGAGCACATATTCTGGCTCCTCTTAACCACCACTTGCTCTACCACTTTTGCATCTGGGTAGCTGCAAATTGCCCTCGTTAGAGAGTTTGGGAGCCTAAGGCTTAGACAGCTGTCTTTCATAACCTTAAAGATCAGGGCTCAATAAAGATTTATTTCCAAAGCTGCTTATGTGGAGGAAAAAGGCTTTCGACACAATTTGGGCTGGATTGGAATTGAGATAGCCGCGGAGAAAGTCTGTTCTCAGAGGTCTTGAGGAGGCAAGGCAGCAGCAGTTAGTTTAAGGAGTTAGGGGCTCAGGGCTGAGGCTTTCAGCTGTGCGGGATCGTGCTACGTGCAACAACCCTTCTTGTCACCCGTAGGTGATTTCTTTTTCCCCTTTTGTAACACTAGTGTCTGTTTGTGTGAGTGTGTATACAGTGTTTATCTCTTGTTGGACTGCTTAGAGGAAAGCCAGGTTCCTCCCAGGAGTGGTGGCATTTTGGATCAAAGGGCACAGATGGATATGGGAACATATGTATATGTATAACTGATTCACTTTGTTGTAAAGCAGAAACTAACACACCATTGTAAAGCAATTATACTCCAATAAAGATGTTTAAAAAAAAAAAGGCGGGGGGCACAGATGGTTTGGTTTGCTTTTATTTAATGAGAACAGCTTTGTGTGTGTGTGGTCTGATTATGACAGTAATGTATAACCAAAGTTACTAGTGGTTGTCTGGGTTGGGAGGAGTTGTGAGGGATACTTCACTTAATGTTCTTCAATGTTTTAATTTTTTATAATAAAATTTTAAAAATACATGTAATGTTTCTTGTAGCTTAGATAATATAGGTAAGGTACAAAGAAAGAAGTAAAAGTTGTCCATAATCCCATTTTCCAGAGGTTACCATTATCAATATTGAATGTATTTCCTTCCACACATTTTTATATGTGTATGCTTTTTCTTTTCCACAAATAGGATGATGGGCTGTTTTTCAATCTGTTTATATTACTTGGCAATGATTCAGTAAATAAATCTCTGAAAGCATCACTTTTAATGGCTTCGTCCTGTTTTATCATCAATATACCACATATTTAGCCAGTCCCCTACTCCTGAGTGTATGGGTTGCTCCATTTTTTGTTGTTTTTTTAATGTTATAAAGAATACAGTAGAGAATATTTGTGGATCTTAATCTTTGGGTGTATTTATTATTTGGTTCTTCTCAGATAAATTCTGAGAAGTGGAATTGCTGGGCATTTCTTCTCACTTTTTTTTAGGGTTTTTGATGAATATTGCCTGATTAGAGCAGGAAAATGATTGCCATTTCTGACATGGAGTATTTGCCTGGGTTTTTCAGGACAGGAAGATGCCACCCAAGCGTATAACTAAGAGAAGGTCACCCCCTGAAGATGCCCTCCCCAAAAGCAAGAAGGTGAAAGGTAAGTTGGCCTTGACCTCTACTTCAGTATGGGTGGCCTCTTGGCACCCCCAGGATCTGGAACTGGGCTCCTTTCTCCCTGAGATTTGAAGCTGAGGGGCCTGGAAGTCCAGGAACCACCCAGCTGGAGAGTCTCCTGTAGCTCACTGAATCCCACCCTCTGGGAATCATAAAGGGGAAGAGACTTGCCTAAAAGCACTCAGATACTGGCAAAAAACTAGACCCTAGGGCTTTGCCCCAGGCAGTAATGCATCATGGTTAAGACCATTGACCTCCAGACTGAGTTCAAGTCCTGGCTCTGCCACTTTCTAGCTACATGTAGCTTTGGGCAAATCACTAACCTCACTGAGCTTGGACTACTACCCCATTCATAAAATGGGCAACCTCACTGGGCTGTCGTGAGGAAAATGAGATCATGTCCTGGTAGCACTGGAGGGAGGTGGCTGTGGTCTCTTCTCTCCTGGGACCCTGGAGGGAGTCAGGGAGGAGAGAGAGCCACCCCCAATCTGGGAGGGGGGAGTATGGACCCACACTCAGACACTGTCTGTCTTTTGCAGACCCTCGTAACCAGGCAGTGAGGGCCGTTGCCTCCCGCTGCGTTCCAGGTGCCCGCTCCTGCCAAGGTGCCTGTGGGCCGAGCCCTCCCGACCAGAAAACCCGACCAAGTGGCTGCTTGCTCAGCGCACCCTCTGCGCAGCCGCAGCAGTCCTGGCAGCTTGGCCACACCCCCAGGGGGAGGGGCTGGACGCCATTGGCTGTCCGGGGCCTCCGGCGGTCGCCATTGGCCAGCAGATGGCCCCATGCCGCACACCGGTTGGCGTGTTCCTCTCTGCAAAAGCCTGTGTGGGCTCTTACTCCTACCCCTTCCTTTTCAGCTGCCTGTCCGTTCCCACATAGGAGCGGAGTGGGCGTCAGTGTACCTATGTCCAGGGGTTAAGTCACAGACTGAGGATGCACTGCAAACTCCACTAATTATTCTATGACCGTCTCTGAGACTCTGTTCCCTTTTCTATACAGTGGGATCCTAAGAATGGAAGGTCTGTAGCATAATGTGAGGGGCTGCAAAGCAATCTAACACTAGTAAGCAGTCGGTAAAGGGGTAGACGTTATTATGCCCTGTTAGTATGGTTCCTGACCAAGAACAGCCTATCAGGAAAACTAGCTTGTGTCCCCACTGCTCTTTAACCCTCTCCACCAAGATTCATTTGCCGATATAGAGTGTCTCGTTTCCATTTCCTTCCACTCACATTAATAATGTGCTCAGTTTTTAATCTGCACAAAAACCCTATGAGATAAGTACTTTTGTTATCCTTGTTTCACAGATGAGGAAACTTAGGCTTGGAGAGGTCAGACTAATGGTCTGTGGCAGGGCAGGGGCTTGAACCCAGGTCTGTGTGATCCCAGAGCCTGTGGAGTGACCTCTCCTCTCTCCCGTCATCCTACACACTCAGGGGCTGTCTTCTTCACCCCTCAGTCTCACATAGGTCCCACAACACAGAACCGGGTTTGGTGCTGACACTGGGCCAGGGCGACGTGGGCCAGCTGGGGCTGGGCGAGAATGTGATGGAGAGGAAGAAGCCAGCCCTGGTGCCCATTCCAGAGGACATCGTGCAGGCTGAGGCTGGGGGCATGCACACTGTGTGTCTAAGCAAAAGTGGCCAGGTAGGTTGGGGGTGGCACAGGATGGGACAGGGCCTGGGGTTAGTAGGGGGCTTGGGGAAGAAGCTTTCAACCACACGCATTACTCTGTGGAGATGGAGCTGGCTAGACGAGCAGGGATTGGCCTAAACAAGAATGGACTGAGAGGCCAGGCCTTGCACTAACGGGGGCATCCTGGGCACAGGTCTACTCCTTCGGCTGCAATGATGAGGGTGCCCTGGGAAGGGACACATCAGTGGAGGGCTCGGAGATGGTCCCTGGGAAAGTGGAACTGCAAGAGAAGGTGATACAGGTGTCAGCAGGAGACAGTCACACAGCGGCCCTCACCGAGGATGGCCGTGTCTTCCTCTGGGGCTCCTTCCGGGTAAGACTGGGTCTGCAAGACGGCATGGGGGCTGGTGGGCAGAATTAACTGGTGGGGCCCCAAAGATAACCCATCACAAGGCCCCTATTGTACTTACTGGTGGGGAAATCAAGGCCCTGGGCAGAGCTTGAGCCCAGACCCAGGTTTCTGGCTTCTTCATCCAGGCCTGTCCACACCACTGCTGTTCCCTGGACTCTGATGTTATGATGTGTGCGTCTTGGGAAAGGGGTGGGTCAAGGATGCCTTTGGGCTGAGGCTAAGCCAGGAAGCCTACTGACCCATCTCCCTGCCTTCAACCTTCCCCCTCCCCTTCCCAGCCCTCTTCCACACTTACCAGGGGGTTGGGGCCACATCTCAGAACTTCCAGGACAGGAGAGTATGGTTTAAAAAGCAGATACAGCATTAAAATTGTTTTGGTACTTTAGTATTAGATTTATTTTGAAATGTCAAAAATAAAGGAATCTGATGTTTCCTCATTGGGGCTGATTTTAAATTTTTTTATTGATAATTTCAAACACAAAAGTAACCAGAATACTAAAAATAATCAGAATACTATATTGAACTCTATCTGCTTGCCCCAACAATTATCAGCTTATGACCAAACTTGTTTCATCTTCACTCCCTTCCGTTCCCCAGCTCCTTTGTTATTTTAATGCAAATCACAGACCACATATGATTTCATTCGTAAGTATTGCACTATGTGGCCTGGCTCCTGCCCACTTCTGCATCTCCATCTGGCACCAGTGCCCTTCACCAGACAGCTCTGTGGCTGACTGCAAAGCTGGATCTGGCTGGTATGAGGCAGGAAGAACTGGCTGAAAACTCTTCCACCCCTCCCTTCCAGGACAATAATGGTGTGATAGGTCTCTTGGAGCCCATGAAAAAGAGCATGGTGCCTGTGCAGGTGCAGCTGAGTATGCCCGTGGTGAAGGTGGCCTCAGGTGAGTCTGCAGGTACTCACTCTGGGCAGGAGTTGGAGAACCTTTTTGGGGCGCTGGCCCAGCCTCGGGCCTTACAGACAAGCCCTGCATCCCTTGCCTTCCTCTCACCCTCAGGAAACGACCACTTGGTGATGCTGACAGTTGATGGCGACCTCTATACTTTGGGCTGCGGGGAGCAGGGCCAACTGGGCCGCGTGCCTGAACTATTTGCTAATCGTGGTGGCCGGCAGGGCCTCGGTAGGTGGCTTAGGTCCCTCTGGCGGGGCAAGTTGGCAAGCTACCCCCGGTGAAGGTCAGAGGCAGAAGGGATTCTCTGTGTTCAGGCTTGCATCAGGTGGACCTGCGGTGGTAGTTAAGGACTCAGATTCTAGAGCCAGAGTACCCCAGGTTTGAATCCTGGCTCTACCAGCTACTGGCTGTGGGCCCATGGACATAGTTTCCTCATCTCTAAACCCACCTACCTCTAAACCTACCTCACTGGTTGTTGTGAAGTTAAATGATTTTACATAAAAGACTGTCTGGCACATGTTAAGTTCCAGGTAAATGTTACCTGTATGGCTGTGGGGGTCTGAGTGAGGCACTTGGACTCTCCTGGCCTCAGTTTCCTCTTCTGTATAATAGGGACAAGAGTCCCTGCCTAGTCTCCCTGCGAGGGCTTTAGCAGTGAAGGAGAAACAGATAGGGCAGAGAGGAGAGGCGGTGTGTGTCTGCCACTGACCCTGGCCTGCTCTCTGCCTGCAGAACGACTCCTGGTCCCCAAGTGTGTGATGCTGAAATCCAGGGGAAGCCGGGGCCATGTCAGATTCCAGGATGCCTTCTGTGGTGCCTACTTCACCTTTGCCATCTCCTCTGAGGGCCATGTATATGGCTTTGGCCTCTCCAACTACCATCAACTAGGTGAGTCCCAAGCCCATCGTCCAGGGTTGCCCAGAGTGACCTGGGCTCCAGTCCTGCCTCCACCCCTCATTCGTTGTGCACCCTTGGTGGGGTCACCTAACCCCTCAGAGCCTCAGTTTTCTCATCTGTAAAATGAGAATATAAATACCCTGGTGTGGGGTGGGGGCCACACTGGGAGGAGAAGAAGGCAGCTCTTTGGACACCCTCACCCCTGACAGCTCTGTCCTGGCCTCTTCCCCCAGGAACCCCAGGCACAGAATCTTGCTTTGTACCTCAGAACCTGACATCCTTCAAGAACTCCACGAAGTCCTGGGTGGGCTTCTCTGGTGGCCAGCACCATACAGTCTGCATGGATTCGGAAGGTAGGGCCTCCTGGTCCATCTCTAGGTCAGAGGTGGAGTGTTCCCTGGGCACAGGCCTGGTCACACTCCGGAGATGGCGGTGCTTGGAACCTGGGCCTGCTCCATGGACTGGGCTGGCTGTGGGTCCACGAGGGTTGCCCCGTCCCCCAGCGTCCTAGTGTTCTTCCACGTGTGAGTTCAGTGGGGGCCTGGGGAGGTTCTCCCAGGCCTCCCCCCAAACTGAAAAGACACTGCAGACCTCACCACCCTGGGAATGTTGTGAAGTTAAATGATTTTACATAAAAGACTGTCTGGCACATGTTAAGTTCCAGGTAAATGTGGGACCAACTCCCACAGATACAGGCACTCACCGGCCTGCCTGGAGCATGCCTCTGCTACTCTTTGTCTCTCTCCCTCCTGCACAGGAAGAGCGTACAGCCTGGGCCGGGCTGAGTATGGGCGGCTGGGCCTTGGGGAAGGTGCCGAGGAGAAGAGCGTACCCACCCTCATCTCCAGGCTGCCCGCCGTCTCCTCGGTGGCTTGTGGGGCCTCTGTGGGGTATGCTGTGACCAAGGATGGTGAGTGGGGTCGCCCACAGTCGTTCTGGTTGGAGTCTGGGGGTCGTGGTTCTTACTGAAGTGCCCAGTAGGCTCTGATGTCCACTGTCAGATGGAGCTGAGGTGTGGAGACACTGTTTGTGATGACGTTGCTTTTGGCCTGATTGTCAGAAGCTCTGGCTTTGATGACAAAATGGGTAAACACATTATTTTAATAGAGGTGATTTGTTCTGTAGAGGAGAAAACAGCAAAGGGAGACATATCACTGAGGCCCAGACAAGCAGTAGGGCTTGAACCCTTGTCTCCAGACTCCTAAATCAGGCTTCTCTTTACATTTTATACCATGGTGACTCTTTTTATTTACAACCTAGTAGGTGCCGGCTTCCCAGGGAGTTGTACTTAGAATTTTATTAGAGAAAGAAGGCTTGGTAGTTGGAGTCCTGGCAAGCACAGCAGAGGAGGGTGTGGACAAGTGGTCACCAAAGCCTGAGTGGAACAGCCATGGAGGCCTTGAGAAATCCGGCTGGCAGAGGTGCTTGACCTGGGATTATCTGGGAAGAGTTCCTGAGGAAGTGGGGCTTGTATTGCACCGTGAAGGTTCAGTCCTTTATGATAAGCAAAGGAGGGCATCCAGAGCAGTCTCAAAGGCAGGTGGTCCTGGGAATGGAGGTGATACAGGGGTTTGGGGAATGGCCAGTCATTGTCGTGCCTTGAATGCCACGCCTAGGAGCAGGGAGAAGTTTTTGGCAATGTGTAAGGACTGCGGTCTCTGGTTGACAAAGCTCTTCTTTGTCTATCATCTCCTTGCCTCCTCCCAGCTTCCCTGAATGCCCGGAGGCTGGGACATTGCCAGGCTGCCACAGGCCAAGGCCAAAATCCACCCTCATGTGCCAGGCTTCTCACACTACAGAAAGGTGGGGCTTGGGATCCTGGAGACAGCTGCCCGTATTTCTGCCCTTTGTAGGTCGTGTTTTTGCCTGGGGCATGGGCACCAACTACCAGCTGGGCACAGGACAGGAAGAGGATGCCTGGAGCCCCGTGGAGATGACAGGCAAACAGTTGGAGAACCGTGTTGTCTTATCTGTGTCCAGCGGGGGCCAGCACACAGTCTTACTAGTCAAGGACAAGGAACAGAGCTGATGAAGCCTCTGAGGGCCTGGTTTCCAGCCCCCCAACCTCCCTCCTGGAACAAGGAAGCCATGATGTCTACGTATTCCAGCAGGCCTCTTCCAGCTCCAAATACTCTGTCATCTCCTGCCTTTTTCCCATCAGCAGAACAGAATCCTTCTCTTTTTTTTCCCCTCCTTTTCCAGGATCATCCTGGGACCTACAGGATGAGGGTGGGATAGATGGAAGAGGGGAGGGGGTTTTAATCAGAAAGAACATTGCTGACCCCAAAGCTATGTGGTTAGACCTTTCCTCCTCATCCCTACTTCCCGTGGTCCTGGCTGACCCTGGTTTTGCCTATCAAAAACCAAAACTTCCTCCCCTGCGTGTTTGGTGCCCATACTCTGAGAAGTTGGGGCTCCATCAAGTCCTGCTCTAGTCATGTGCCACTCTTCCTGTCCTTCACAACCCACAGACAGACAAATGGTACAGTCCTGAGACCCAGCTGTCATGGACCTACGCCTGGGGAAACTGGAGAAGGGGCAGGGCTACCCAGCCATGGGCAACCCCAAGCCAAATATTTGGCCCTGAACAGGTGCCCATGGGGCAAAAAAACAGTGATCCTCCGCTTGATCAAGGAAAAAGCCAGTCAGCCTTTCTCCCAGAAGCACAAAGCATTCTGCCCTTCAGGCCTTGTCTGCCGAGTCTCAGCCATCCAACCTGCCTCACCTGCAGCCAAGGGCCTGAAATCCAGAAAGGAAGCTATGCCTGCAGGGCAGGACCTCGGGAAGAGGGGAAGGAGGGCTTTATAAGCAAACTTACAGCAATATTGAGAGTGAAGGGAGGGCGGGGAAGAGGGTTGGAGGGGCAGAGACTGGTCCCCAGAAAGGGAAGCAGTAGCTTGTACAGTGGCTGAAAAAATAGAAGAGAGTATTGATTTTTTTTTAATGTAAAGTATTTTGGAGGGGAGAGTGAAATCTTTTAACACTTTGAATAAATTTAGAGTTTTATAAAACAGGCCACTTGTTTTCTACATGCTCTCTGCTTTCTTCAGGGAGCACCTGCTGTGTTGGGATGGGCGGAATAACCCCATGCCTGTAGCCCTGGTGAAGACTAGGACTTCAGTGATGTCAAGAGGTCCTGGTGTGTGCCAGTCAGCTGGGGTTTTTTGTTTTTGTTTTTGTTTTTTGTATGGAACAGTGGCTGTTCTAGACAAATCCAAAAAAAAGTGGATTGATTTTTGTTAGGTATTTATGTTTCAGGAATCACTGGATTTAAAAAAAAATTATACTGTATATTATGTGAGACATGGGATGGATCTTTTAATATCCTAATCCCAAACCAAGATTTTTGAGTACATCTCTAGAAATACTTATACTAAGTTTAATGATGTACTGTATCATTTCAAAAGCTAGTGTAACTGATTAAACATGATTAACTGCACAGTAACAACTTAATGCATAATGATGTAGATTTTCACAGGCATTTGAGCAACCAAATCATATAGAGCTGACCTGTCCAGTATGGTGGTCAGTACCTACATGTGGCTATTTACATTTAATTTAAATTTGTAAAAATGTAAAATGAACTTCCTCGGTTGCACTAGCCACATTTCAAGTCCTCAGTAGTCAGAAGTGTCTAGCACCTATGGTTCTGGGCTATGCAAATACAGAAGTTTATAGAACATTTCCATAACTGCAGAAAGTTACAGTGGACAGTGCTGATATAGGAGGTTTATATATTACAGCAGGAAAGTTTTACTAGCACCAAGAGGAATCTTCGATGTCAGTGACTCTTGGAAAAATGAATATGATGTAAAATAACTTAAAATGTATTCTGTGATTGTTTTTTTTCCTTGAACTTTTAGTTTTGATGCATGTACTATACTGATTAGAAATTGACTTCTTAGAACGGAAAAATCACACTTTTTTTTTTTTGCGGTACGCGGGCCTCTCACTGCTGTGGCCTCTCCCATTGTGGAGCACAGGCTCTGGACACGCAGGCCCAGCGGCCATGGCTCACGGGCCCAGCCGCTCCGCGGCATGTGGGATCCTCCCGGACCGGGACACGAACCCGCGTCCCCTGCATTGGCAGGTGGACTCTCAACCACTGCGCCAGCAGGGAAGCTCCACACTTTTGATTTTAGTATTTTTTTTGTGAAGAAGCACTTGTGTGTCTGCTCTTCCCACCCCCACTCCCCCCAAAAAAGTCCAGTTGGATTAGATTTACTGAAGTTTTCCCTTTTGACAATATAGCAGGTTGAAAGTGCCCTATCCTTAATAACAGCTCTTGTGGGTTGGGACTTAAAGGGGCCAGGGATTGTGCTGAGCACTTTGCATACAATAATCGCTCATATGATCGCCTTGTGAAGTGGGAATTGCTGTCCCTCAGGAAAAAGTTCCTGAGAGTTCAAGTGCCTAGCTTGAGGCCAAGCTACCAAGTGGCACAGACTAGGCTAGAATTTAAATCAGGCTCTACCCGAGCCCAGAACCTCAGTTTCTTTTCCTTGTATTGAACATAAGAGTTATAAAGCTCTCTGTAGGTGCTTTACATGTTAGAACAGTCTCAGGCACATAGCAAAGGCCCCACAAGCCTTTGCTGTTATGACCGTTGAACATTTTAAAGTTCCCCGTAGTTAATAATTGCCTTTTCACATGCTTGGTTTTTTGGTGTAAGTATCGTTTATTCGGTGTTCATATCTCTCTCAGAAGTGTAAATCTCCTTTTCTGTGTTCAAACACATCAGGTATTCTCAATTTTACCTTTTCTCCCATCCTCCTCCAACCTGAATTGGTTACCCCAAAACAAATGTAATCACCCCATATGGCTCAGCTATAAATAATATTTGCAAAGTCATAATAATGTAAATGTTCAGTGTTTTGACAAATTATAATCAGAAGATGGAGAATTGTGTATGTATGAGGGGCAGTCCCTAAAATATCTGAAACTACAAATGAATAGAAAGTATACTATTTAGAAATACACAGATTTTAGGGAAACGATTTGGAAGTGGTTGCCTCAAGGGACTGGAAGTTGGGAATAGGGATAGATGGGGTAAGGGACAGCTGTTTATCGTTTGACATAAATTCAATTATTTTTTTTCAGTGCCTACCATATCCCAGACATGGTTGTGGGAATTTGGTTAGAAAGCGCAAACAAGGAATCCTGTCTGATAAAGCTTACATTCTAAATTAAACATTTAAAAATCTTCCATAAGTAAAATAAATTTCTAAAATGGTAAGCAAAGAGCACAGCACAGGAGCTGGCAAATAGTACTAAATAAAAGAGTTACCAGTTACAATTCGAAGGCCTCCAACTGCCATGTTGGAGAACTTACTGGAAGCCAGGCATTAGGGCAAGTGCTTTCCTGACTTCTCATTTAATCCTCACAACAAACATGGTATGAGGTAAGCACTGTTATTATCCACGTTAGTCTCAGAGAGTTTAAATAACCTGCGAAAATAATGAGTGAGAGGGGGCTGGGATTTGGGCTCTGTTTGTTCAAATCTATAGCCAAAGCACCCAGCCACTACACTACTATGGCAGTGAATAGGATAAAGCTGGAATTTGGCAACCTGTGGTTGGATCCAAGACTTTAGACTCATGAGTGCCTGACTTTGGGGCCCAACATCCCAAGTTTGGGGTGTATAAGCTGGTAAGGAAGGGCCGAAGTGGCCTATACCAGCCCAGAGGGAGCCCCGGAAATGGATCCTCAGGCACTTGCGATGACCTTCACTGTGGGAGATGACAATTACCACCTACAGAAGCTTCACATTCTGAGAAATGGGTATTAAACTGAGGCTAAAGCCTGGGACACTCCCAGATTAGGAGTTGAATTGTCAGGATTATCTAGAAATCGTGTTTACTTGAGGGCCTTCTATAGCAGGTCACTGTTCTGGGACAAGTTAGAACTGGCAGTTTGGATTAGTGTAGGGGATGTGGACGCAAGAAAGTGACAAGACTTGGGGATTGATTTAACTGGTTGAGAAGACAGGGTTACCCCAATTTACACTCACTTTAACTCTACCCTCCCCGTATCCCGGGGCTATACACGGGAATGATGAAAGAATCCCATTGCAGCGTCAACAGAAATGTCTTGCAAACTGGGAAATGCGGGGTGAAGGGGTGGCTGGGGCGGGCCAGTCGGTAATTTGCCTGACGTCACAGTTAGTGGGACTGAATCGTCCAGGTTCCCAGAGGGGATCTTTCACTTGTTAAAAAAAAAAAAGTGCTAATACTTGCAATTTTTTACAACGAGCGTAAAATTACTTCTGTAATTTTATATGTACGTGTGTGTTTAAATAAAATCAGAAAGAAACCCGAGAAAGCCCCTCACCCGCGCCACCCACAGTCCAACGCCGGGCAGCGTCTGCCCCGCCCCATCCCGCAGGCTCCAGTCTTGAGACCCGCCCACAGGGATCCGGCAAGACCCCGAGCGGCACGTGGGCGCGGCCCTGGGCACCGAGTTGCGGAGCTTGCGCAGAAGGCGTCAGAGGCGCATGCTCCGTGGAGGTTCCGACTCGGCTGCCCGGCGTCCGCGCCAGCCTCGGTGGCCAGCGAAGGCCTGGCGGGGCCTCGGGCATGGCGGCCAGCCTGTGGATGGGCGACGTGAGTGAGGGCGGCCGCCCGGGTCTGCGGAGCAGGAATCTTAGTGTCACGAGGGAGAAAGGGACTGAGGAGAAGGGTCCTTGGATCCCAAAAGGGTGGAAGTGAATGGGCAGGGGAATTCTCTTAGGTGACTCCGAAGCGGGTCCCAGCATCTAGGTGAAGGGGCTGATTCGGAGGGGGAGGGGCCCTGGGGCCCCGCCTGGGTTCACGCCAGTGAAAGAGGGAGGGTCTTTGGGCGGATAGAATGAGAGGAATCCCAAGGATTGAAGAGCGCCCGTGGTTGTAGGACTGGAGGGATGGGGTTCCTAAATCCAAAGGGGAGACTGCCTCAAGGGAGTAAATTTGAAGGGAAGGAAGGCAGGGGACTGGGAACGCAGGCTTCAGATCACTCCGCAGACGGAAGCCTCTTCACCTCACCCAACTCCCGCCCGCAGCGTGCAGCCAACCCCGGGCTGAGGGGGAGGGGCTCCGGATGCGGGAATGAGGAGCCTGGATGCGGGAATGAGGAGCCTGGGTGCTGGCCTGAGCCGCTCTGCTCTTGTGTTTACGCAGCTGGAACCCTACATGGATGAGAACTTCATCTCCAGAGCCTTTGCCACCATGGGGGAGACCGTGATGAGCGTCAAAATTATCCGAAATCGCCTCACTGGGTATGTTCTCTCCTTCCGTCTCAGCCTCAGGTCTCCTCAGTAGATCGTGCTGCAAGTGTCATTTCAGGAGAAGGTAAACATCGCAGAGAGTCGGGGCTTCTCACCCCTAATAATGTTATTGTAATGATATAAGCATTTGGGGGCTTGTTAAGAGGACGTATAGCATATTGCTGACTCGAGCCAGACTGGTTTTGAAAGCTCTGTCTGCTGTGTGACCTTGGTCAAGTTATTTAACCTCTCCCTCTTCTTCACCTTGCCTATAAAAATGGAGATAATAAAAGCACCTACCTCATAGAGTTCTGGTGAGGATTAAGTGCCATTAATTCACATTCAACGTTTAGAACAATGTCTGGCGTATGGTATATGCTTGGGAAATATAAACAGATTATGATCTGCTAGGTAATAAGCACTTTAAAATCACAAAAACTTCTGAGCTAAGTACTGTTATTAGAGAAGCTTAACAACTGTCTTAAAGTTACACAGCTTTTAAATGAGAAGCCAGGACTGTAATTCAGCTCTGTTCTCAAAGCTCATGAGTGCCCTTAACTCTTATGTGAGTAAGATGCTACCTATGTGCTGCTGTTCTAGATTCCCTGGATACATGGCTGAAATAAGCCAGACATAGTTCCTCCTCTCGTGGAGTTTACTACATGCTAATGGGGGAATGAGGTAATAAATAAGTATACAAAAAGAAATGCAGAGAATACTTTCAGATAGAAGTGCTCTACTGCCTCCAGTTTCTTCTTTCTCTCTTAGGAGCTTAGGTTTCCTTAGGGTTCTAGTTAGAAATAACAGGATTCCTTTATCAATTTGACAGTGTTTATTGAGCATCTACTCTGTGCCAAGTACTAAAGCAGCTTGCTAAAGTGTCAAATAGTTGAAAAACACAGGTGAGAGATACGAAGTGTGGCCAGGTCTTTGGCTGTTGGTGAACAGGTACTTTGTGTATTCAGAACCCCGGTACCCAGGGACGGATTTTCTGACTGGTAGAGCATGCTGGCCTAAATGTTTTTCTTCTTGTTCCTGTAGACAGAAAACCCCGATAATCAGCTACTGGCATGAAAATACATTCTGTAATACTTTCTCCTTTTTAAAACAGTGATATAGGTTCTCACATTTTAATCTTTATTAAGAATTGGAATTATCCTTTCATACCATTGATTAATAAACTCTAGCTGATTTTTTATGGTGGCATTTACAGACACATTACATGTGCATTCTGTCTCATATGACAGAGACTTTGAAGTGGCATATAAGAATACTGTAAAATAAACGTAAATTAAAAACCGGGGCTCCTTTGCGGCGGCGGCGGCGGCCAGAGAGCGAGAGTACGAAGTGCTGTAACCCGAGTCATGGCAGGACAGGCATTTAGAAAGTTTCTTCCCCTCTTTGATCGAGTATTAGTTGAAAGAAGTGCAGCCGAAATTGTAACCAAAGGAGGCATTATGCTTCCAGAAAAATCACAAGGAAAAGTATTGCAAGCAACGGTAGTAGCTGTTGGATCAGGCTCTAAAGGAAAGGGTGGAGAGATTCAACCAGTTAGTGTGAAAGTTGGAGATAAAGTTCTTCTCCCAGAATATGGAGGCACCAAAGTAGTTCTAGATGACAAGGATTATTTCTTATTAAGAGATGGTGACATTCTTGGAAAATACGTCGACTAAAATAAGTCACTATTGAAATGGCATCACGTGAAGCTGCCCGTGTCCCCAATGGCATCACGTGAAGCTGCCACTGAAGTTCTGAAATCTTTCATCATGTAAATAATTTCCGTGTTTCTTTAATAATAAAGTAATGATATCCAAAAAAACAGAAACAAAAAACCAGGAACTGCGAGAATACGGGAAAAAGATAAGACCCAAGAAAAAATAATATGCAGCAGAGCATAGTGCTTAAGAATATAGTGATTGGAGTCTTCCCTGGTGGCGCAGTGGATAAGAATCCGCCTGCCAATGCAGTTGGATCCCTGGTCTGGGAAGATCCCACATGCCGCGGAGCAACTAAGCCTGTGCTCCACAACTACTGAGCCCGCGTGCCTAGAGCCCGTGTTCTGCGACAAGACAAGCCCCCGCTCGATGCAACTAGAGAAAGCCGGTGTGCAAGAACGAAGACCCAACACAGCCAAGAATAAATAAAATTAAAGCTTAAAAAAAAAAGAAAGGATATGGTGATTGGTTGCACAACAATGTGAATGTACTTAATACCACAGAACTGTATACTTAAAAATGGTTAAAATGTACATTTTATGTTTTGTATACTCAACGACAATTTTTAAAATTCAACAAAGAAAAAAAAAGAATGCAGTCACATGTGGAGCAGCCACGTCTCTCATCACTGGTGGGACTATAAAATGGTATGACCCCTGGGAACAAGTGTCTGGCAGTTTTCCTTTTTCTTTTTCTTTTTTTTCTGGCCATGCCACACAGCTTGCAGGATCTTAGTTCTCCAACTGGGGATTGAACCCGGGCCCTGGCAGTGAAAACATCGAGTCCTAACCACTGGACCACCAGGGAATTCCCTGGCAGTTTCTTAAATACACTTACCACCATATGGCACAACAAGTCTAGTCCTAGGTATTTTATATATATACATATATATATATATATATATATATATTTAAAATATATATTTATTTATTTGGCTGCAGCTGGGTCTTAGTTGCTGTGTGTGAGATCTTCATCGTGGCATGCGGGCTCTTTTTTTTTTTTTTTTTTTTTTTTTTTCATTTCCCTGACCAGGGATTGAACCTGGGTCCCCTGCATTGGGAGTGGGGAATCTTAACCACTGGCCCACTGGGGAAGTCCCTAGTCCTAGGTATTTACCCAAGAGAAATGAAAACATGCATCTACCAGAAAAAGAACTTGAAAAAGGATGTGCGTAGCACATCGGACAATGGCCCCAAACTGCAGTCCAGGTATCCATGAATAGGTAAATAGATAAATAAATACTGGTATATTCATAGAATAAAATACCACTTAGCAATAAAAAGGGATAGACTACTAATATAGTAACAACATGAATGAATCTTAAAAACATTATGCTAAATTAAAGAAGCCTTACTGCATTTACATAAAGTTCTAAAATACACAAAATTAATCTGGTGGGAAGAACTCAGCATCTTGAAGAATTTGTGCATTTCATTGCATGTAAATTTAACCTTAAAAGGAAAAAACTAAACAATCATTGAACTCTAGTTAATAATAAGCATGTTAAAGTAACTGAGGGAAGTATACCAATATCTGCAACTTACTTCAAAATGTATCAGAAAATAAGGATGATAAATGGGTAGGGGCATGGATGGATGGATAGTTATGTGATAAAGTAAGTATAATAAAATGTTAATTGTAGGTGGTGGGTATATATATAGGGTGTTTGCTATGCAATTCTTTCAGTTTTTATATTTGGAATTCTTCAAAATGAAATGTTCTGAAAAGAATGTAGTCAGACTATCCTGAATTCAAATCCAGCCTTTGGCACATACCAGCTGTGTGGTTTAAGGCATATTGTATAATCCTAAATCTCAGTCTCCACATCTAAATAGGAGCAGTGGTTTCATTCCCTTATAGAGTTATGTGAGGATTAGATGAGATGGTGCATGTGAAGTGGCTAGCACAGTGCTTGGACCATAGTGAGTGCTCAGTAATGCTCAACTCTTACTGGTGGTGGTCTTTACATCTGTGAGCCTTAAGATTCTAGCACACACAAGACAGAAGGCACAGAGTTGGCCCACCATTCTTCTAAGCGTCAACATTTATGGAGCTCATAGACTGTGTTCTGAGATCCTTGGGCTCAGGTACTGCCCTTGCCCATACCTTTTGGCTTGGTGTCCATAAGGTTATTTGAACTGAATATCATAGTTCCAGAAAAGTCTGGTTTATTTCACTGGTGATAGCTTTAAGGAGGCAGTTGAGGAAAAGTAACTGTTTTCAGTATAAATCGCTTAGGAGGAAGAGATGTCAGAGGATCTAGCCACATCCTCCTACTTATGTCTCTTAGCGATGCTTTAAAAAAATAGAACACCAGGAATCTCGCAGACATCCCCCAATTAGGTAAGGTCCATGGATTTACTTTGTCCAAATAGATTTTAAGTTTCTAAATAGGAACCATGTTCTTCAACTCTGTATCAGCCTGGCCAGTGGTAGGTGATCCAAAAAACCTTTTAAATTATGAAAAATTTAAAACAAATGTAGAAAGAAGAGTACAATGAACTCTCATCTCATACAGCCACGCCCTAATTTCTTTTTTTTTTTTTTGGTAAATTTATTTATTTACTTTATTTTTGGCTGCCTTGGGTCTTCCTTGCTGTGCGCGGGCTTTCTCTAGTTGCGGCGAGCGGGGTCCACTCTTCGTTGTGGTGCGCGGGCTTCTCATTGCGGTGGCTTCTCTTGTTGCGGAGCACGGGCTCTAGGCGCGCGGGCTTCAGTAGCTGTGGCATGTGGGCTCCATAGTTGTGGTTCATGGGCTCTAGAGCGCAGGCTCAGTAGTTGTGGTGCACGGGCTTACTCGCTCCGTGGCATGTGGGATCCTCCCGGAGCAGGGCTCGAACCCATGTCCCCTGCACTGGCAGGCAGATTCTTAACCACAGGGAAGTCCCTCAACACCTAATTTCAAAAACTGTTAATATGTTGCCATATTTTTCTTATCTACCTGTCTATAAAGAATGATTTAGATAGGTAGATTTTTTTTTTTTTTACCTCTTTTATTTTATTATCTTTGAAAATCTTCATAAAAGGACAAAATTTTGCGGGCCTCTCACTGTTGTGGCCTCTCCAGTTGCAGAGCACAGGCTCCGGACGCGCAGGCTCAGTGGCCATGGCTCACGGGCCTAGCCGCTCCGCGGCATGTGGGATCTTCCCGGACCGGGGCACGAACCCGTGTACCCTGCATCGACAGGTGGATTCTCAACCACTGTGCCACCAGGGAAGCCCAAGATAGGTAGATATTTTTTTTTTTGCTGAACCATATGAAAGTAAATTACAGGCATTATGACATTTCACTGCTAAATATTTGAATATACATTGCCAATAACTGGACATTCTGTTACATACCAACAATGCTCATATCACACTAACAAAATTAATGATTCCCTAATACCACATAATGGCCAGTCTACATTTAAATTTTTATGATTGTCCCCAGAATACCTTTTATAGCTTTTTTTTTTGTTTTTTAATGAATTAGGATCCAGTCAGAGATCAGATCCTGTATTGCATTTATTCTTTTGTCTCTTTTTAATGTAGAAAAGCCCACTTCTTTCTTTTCTCAGAACATTGACTTTTTAAAGACGTAAGATTGCCTTACATAAGGTTCTACATCCTGGATTCTGGTCCTACAATCTGGATTTGTTTCCTTGTGGTGGTGTTTTACTTGTTCTGTTCCTAATATTTCCTATAAACTGGACATTAGATCTAAAGGTTTGATTGGATTGCATAGTAAACATTAATAGTATAGGCTCTGATTAGAAAAGGATTTTTTCCTCCCTTCAGGCCCAGACTCAGTCTCTCATCTGGGTATCACATCTTTAACAATTCCCTTTTTCTGTTTTCTTTCCAGGATCCCAGCTGGCTACTGCTTTGTAGAATTCGCAGATTTGGCCACAGCTGAGAAGTGTTTGCATAAAATCAACGGGAAACCCCTTCCAGGAGCCACACCTGTAAGGACACTGAGATAATGATGATGTTGCCATTTTTATTGTTATTGATAACTCATTTATTGAATCCCAACATTATATTTTATTTAATCCTGTAACAACCCTAAACAGTAGGCATTGTCATCTTTGACAGACCAGGAAACTGAATCACAGGGAAATGGAATAACTTGCCCAAGACAACACAGGTAGTAAGTGGCAGAGCCAGGATGCAAATTGAAGATTGGTTGCCTCTAAAATCCATTCCCTTTCCACTCTGCACCGCTGCTTCCATAATGGAAGACTTGAAACTCTAGACCTCTTGCTTGAGAAAGTAGAACAGGCTGGCAGCAGTGAGGACATGTTTCAAGAGAGTTACATTCTGCTCTTCCCACAGTTACTTAGCTTACAGCTGCACCACGCTGGCACACCTGGGCTCATAGAACCATGGAGCTGGCAGTGCCCTTAGCGGTCATCTGTGCAACCCCCTCCTTTTATACAGGAGAAAAAGCTGAGGCTTAGAGAGGGGGAGATATTTTGGCCAAGGTAATTTATTTCAGTTTTTTTCAAATATTGTTTGACTCTTGAAACACCTTTCTCTGTTTTAGTTTGTTTGTTTTTAAATTTCCAGGCAAAACGTTTTAAACTGAACTATGCCACTTATGGGAAACAGCCAGATAACAGGTAAGTACAGAGTAGCCACAAGGTAGCTTCAAGTCCCAGGAAATGTCTAGATGGAGACAAGATGTGTCACTGTGCTGGTCACTCCCAAAGAGGAGGATGGGGAGCCGAGTTTGGCCCCACTTTGCCTCCCTCCTAAGGTCGACCCCCTCCCATCCCTATTGGTGGATGCTTCCAGTTTGCTTCCTGTCAAGGCGCATGTCTTCTCTATATTTGGTCCCTCCCCTAGTCCCATGACTGCCGACAGTATTGACATTTTATTCAGTAAGAATCGACATGTTGTAGCAATATAAATGGATTGAGCATTCCAAATTGCTGTCTGAAAGCTTTAAAACAATGTATCAAAAGCTTTAGATACAGTTGTACCCTTTGAACCTGTAATTCTGCTTTTCACAGTTTATTCATTGATGTGTGTAAAAGTTAACCTTGAAAGTGTTCATTGATACCATATGATATCACAGTGGAATCTAAAAAAAGGATACAAATGAACTTATTTACAAAACAGAAGTAGAGCCATAGACTTAGAAAACTAACTTATGGTTCCTAAGGGATAAGGGGAGGGAGGGATAAATTGGAAGATTGGGATTGACATATACACACTACTATTTATAAATAGATAACTAATAAAAACCTACTGTATAGCATAGGGAACTCTACTCAATACTCTGTAATGGCCTATATAGGGAAAGAATCTAAAAAAAGAGTGGATATATGTATATGTATAACTGATTCACTTCACTGTACACCAGAAACTAGCACAACACTGTAAATCAACTATACTCCATTAAAAATTTTAAAAGAAAGTATTCATTGAAATGTTACATATAATGGGCAAAATTGGGGGAAAATCCAAGCAATCTAATAATAGGGAAGCGGTTTAAATTACAATATGTTCATTATTTTGAATGCTGTGTATTTATTAATGTATCATGTTATAGCAGAATACTCATATGTTAAGATGTTGGTGAGATGCTAAAAGTGAAAAAAATGCTAGAAACAAAACGAGTCGTATCCAATTTTTGTAAATTCAAAAGAAGAAACCAAAGAAAAAAGACAAAAGTACATATCAAAGTGTTCTTAGTGATTACCTTTGAGTGGTTGGGTTATTGGTAATATTAGTTTTCTTTTTCCTTTTGTGTATTCTGACTTTAACTTGAAATAAAATAATAATGAGTTTGCTTTTTTTTTTCTTAAAGAATTGTTCTAGAACAGGGGTTGGCAAACTGTGGCCTAATTTTGTTATCACCTGCAAGCTGAAGATGGTTTTTACTTTTTTTTTTTTTTTTTTGGCTGTGCTGTGCGGCTTGCGGGATCCTAGTTCCCCAACCAGGGATGGAACCTGGGCCCTCGGCAGTGAGAGTGTGGAGTCCTAACCACTGGACTGCCAGGGAACTCCCTTTACATATTTACTTATGTATGTATGCATGCATGCATGCCATGCCATGCCATGCCATGCCACGCCACGTGGCATGTGGGATCTTAGTTCCCTGACCAGGGATGGAACCCATGCCCCTCTGTGGTGGAAGTGTGGAGTCTTAAGCACTGGACCACCAGGGAAGTCCCCCCTTTACATTTTTAAAGGATTGTGAAAACAGGCAAAGAAAGAGCAATAGAGACCAGAGGTGTCCCCAAAGAGCCTAAAATATTTACTATATGGCCATCATAGAAAAAGTATGCTGACCCCTGACCTAAAAGTTGAGGGATTTCATGTTAGCACATCTTTTTTTTTTTTTTTTTTTTTTTTTAATCATCGCGGTGCGCGGGCCTCTCACTGTAGCAGCCTTTTGTTGCGGAGCACAGCACCAGATGCGCAGGCTCAGTAGTTGTGGTTCACGGGCCCAGTTGCTCCGTGGCATGTGGGATCCTCCCAGACCAGGGCTCGAACCCATGTCCCCTGCATTGGCAGGCGGATTCTCAACCACTGCGCCACCAGGGAAGCCCCGTTAGCACATCTTTAGGAGAGAAGGTTCAGTTCTCATTTTCCCTCTGCCTTTCACCATTTGAATAGAAATTATGCGGTGAATACGGAATCTCTAGTTTTATCTTTTGAGCACCTCTGATGTGTGCCCCCGTCTGCACTCATGTAATGCTTGAAGCCAGACAGGTGTTATACAGTGGGTGAGCGACTTGGGGTGGGGGACTCCTTCCGTGACTCTTCTGCCAGGACTGCCAAGTGAAACAGATTAGGACCTGGTCAAGGACCCATCAGAGAAATTTAGAAAAGGTACAAATGAACTTATCTACAAAATAGAAATAGAGTTATAGATGCAGGAAACAAACTTATGGTTACCAGGGGTAAGGGGGGGGAGGGATAAATTGGAAGATTGGGATTGACATATACACACTACTATATATAAAATAGATAACTAATAAGGACCTACTGTACAGCACAGGGAACTTTACTCAGAACTCTGTAATGGCCTATATGGGAAAAGAATCTAAAAAAAGAGTGGATATATGTATATGTATAACTGATTCACTTCACTGTACACCAGAAACTAGCACAACACTGTAAATCAACTATACTCCATTAAAAATTTTAAAAGAAAGTATTCATTGAAATGTTACATATAATGGGCAAAATTGGGGGAAAATCCAAGCAATCTAATAATAGGGAAGCGGTTTAAATTACAATATGTTCATTATTTTGAATGCTGTGTATTTATTAATGTATCATGTTATAGCAGAATACTCATATGTTAAGATGTTGGTGAGATGCTAAAAGTGAAAAAAATGCTAGAAACAAAACGAGTCGTATCCAATTTTTGTAAATTCAAAAGAAGAAACCAAAGAAAAAAGACAAAAGTACATATCAAAGTGTTCTTAGTGATTACCTTTGAGTGGTTGGGTTATTGGTAATATTAGTTTTCTTTTTCCTTTTGTGTATTCTGACTTTAACTTGAAATAAAATAATAATGAGTTTGCTTTTTTTTTTCTTAAAGAATTGTTCTAGAACAGGGGTTGGCAAACTGTGGCCTAATTTTGTTATCACCTGCAAGCTGAAGATGGTTTTTACTTTTTTTTTTTTTTTTTTGGCTGTGCTGTGCGGCTTGCGGGATCCTAGTTCCCCAACCAGGGATGGAACCTGGGCCCTCGGCAGTGAGAGTGTGGAGTCCTAACCACTGGACTGCCAGGGAACTCCCTTTACATATTTACTTATGTATGTATGCATGCATGCATGCCATGCCATGCCATGCCATGCCACGCCACGTGGCATGTGGGATCTTAGTTCCCTGACCAGGGATGGAACCCATGCCCCTCTGTGGTGGAAGTGTGGAGTCTTAAGCACTGGACCACCAGGGAAGTCCCCCCTTTACATTTTTAAAGGATTGTGAAAACAGGCAAAGAAAGAGCAATAGAGACCAGAGGTGTCCCCAAAGAGCCTAAAATATTTACTATATGGCCTTCATAGAAAAAGTTTGCTGACCCCTGTCCTAAAAGTTGAGGGATTTCATGTTAGCACATCTTTTTTTTTTTTTTTTTTTTTTTTTAATCATCGCGGTGCGCGGGCCTCTCACTGTAGCAGCCTTTTGTTGCGGAGCACAGCACCAGATGCGCAGGCTCAGTAGTTGTGGTTCACGGGCCCAGTTGCTCCGTGGCATGTGGGATCCTCCCAGACCAGGGCTCGAACCCATGTCCCCTGCATTGGCAGGCGGATTCTCAACCACTGCGCCACCAGGGAAGCCCCGTTAGCACATCTTTAGGAGAGAAGGTTCAGTTCTCATTTTCCCTCTGCCTTTCACCATTTGAATAGAAATTATGCGGTGAATACGGAATCTCTAGTTTTATCTTTTGAGCACCTCTGATGTGTGCCCCCGTCTGCACTCATGTAATGCTTGAAGCCAGACAGGTGTTATACAGTGGGTGAGCGACTTGGGGTGGGGGACTCCTTCCGTGACTCTTCTGCCAGGACTGCCAAGTGAAACAGATTAGGACCTGGTCAAGGACCCATCAGATGTGTTGTTTCCTAAGGCGGCCCAGAAAAGATTTACCTAGAATGGGCCAAAAGAGCTCATCAGAACAAAAGTTTTGGTCTGTCTCTGAATTTTGTTCTCTCTTCTCAGCCCCGAGTACTCCCTCTTTGTGGGGGACCTGACCCCAGATGTGGATGATGGCATGCTGTATGAATTCTTCGTCAAAGTCTACCCCTCCTGTCGGGGAGGCAAGGTGGTTTTGGACCAGACAGGAGTGTCTAAGTAAGGCCTTCGTTTTATGGATGCCTACCCTGTTGGTTGCAGCATTTATCTCATAGATGGCGGTGTGGTAATGAGGCCGTGTTGCATTGTGGTTAAGAGCACAGGCTCTGGAGCTAAACTGCCTGGTGTGAATCCCAGCCTCAGTACTGCCCAGGGATTATGCGGCAGACAAGTTACTGAACCTCTCACCCTGTTTCCTCATCTGTGAAACGGGAGTGATAATAGTTTCTGCATCTCTCATGGAGTGGTGTAAGGATTGAATGATGTAGTATAAATGAATCAATAGGAAATGCTTTATAGGTGTTTCTTCTTTTATTTATTATTGTTACTTTAAAAGTGGAAAGACCTCAGGAAAAGTTTATATGTATATATATTCTTTTTCATATTCTTTTCCATTATGGTTTATTACAGGATATTTATATAGTTTCCTGTGCTGTACAGTAGGACCTTGTTTATCTATTTTATATATAGTAGTTTGTATCTGGTAATCTCAAACTCCCAATTTATCCCTCCCCCATCCCCTTTCACCTTTGGTAACCATAAATTTGTTTTCTATGTTTGTGAGTCTGTTTCTGTTTTGTAAATAAGCTCATCTGTATCATATTTTAGATTCCACATACAAGTGAGATCATACGATATTTGTCAGGAAAAGTTCTTTCTTGATTTGAGTACTAGTTATGAGCTTGGGCTTTGAATTTGAATCCTGCTTCTACTATGACTTTGAGCAAGCTATTAAACCTCTCTGGACTTTCGTTCTGTCTTCAGTAGGATGTGGATACTCCCTTCATCAAGTTGTTGGACAGTTTAATGAGATAATCCTGGGAAAATGCTCAGCACAATGCCTGGGAAATAATAAATGGTCATTAAATGTTAGTTATCATTCATTTACCCCCCCAAGTGGAATATGAGTTCCGGAGAGCAGGAACCTCGTCTGCTTGTGACTGCTGAGTCCCAGTGCCTCGTGTAATACCTAGCATACTCGGTAAATATTTGCTGAATGACCTTCTGTGACTGTTACTACTGCTGCTGCTACCATAATGATAGTAATAATACTTTCAAGTAGATTGGGAGGTAGGCTACTATTTGGGAAGAAGCTCTATCAGGACAGTATGGAAGAGATTGATGAACTGAAAGTGGGAGCTCTGCAGATCTTGGGATCCTCCAGTGCTTGAATCTCCCTTGGCTCTGTGGCACCCCTGTGCTCATGAGGCTCTCAGCCCTGCCATGTGGTTTGATGGACTCTCTCCCTTCTCAGCCCCTTTTCCATTCTTAGGCTTTACCTCCATCACATTTGTGATCGAAATAGTGTGTTTTTCTTCTGCAGGGGCTATGGTTTTGTGAAATTCACAGATGAGCTGGAACAGAAGCGAGCCCTGACAGAGTGCCAGGGAGCAGTTGGACTGGGGTCTAAACCAGTGCGTCTGAGTGTGGCAATCCCTAAAGCGTGAGTCCCGCACTGGTGTGGGGGCCAGGGAGGGCTTCTGGACTGACCCCCACCCACACACGCCTCGTCTGTTGTTGATGTTAAGGGCGTCCGCGTGCTGAATGGGAGGCTGCCAGGAGATTCAGTTCAGGCCACAAATAATGAGTGCCTGATATTTGCCAGGCTGGGTGCTAGAGATGAGCTAGCATAACCCTGCCCCTCCAGAAGCTCATAGCTGGGGAGAGAGCTATGACTGGGGGAGGCAGATGCATTCAGACGTCGCTGGTAGCGATGCTGGAAGAGCAGTTTGGGTCTGTAAACTTAATGTCCCTGCTCTATGCCCAGTAGTGCTGCTGTTAAAAATTTATCCATACAATTAATAAGAATTGAGCAGAAAGAAGAAAGTTACACTTTTTAGCCAGTTTTAGCCTTTTTAATATTAATGAAACCTACAGACCTCTTATGAGTGTCCCTTGCTATGGGAGTGGCTAAGAATTCATGATATAGGGAATTCCCACAAGCTGCATGGTGCGGCCAAAAAAATTAATGATACAAACACAAGAGAATATGTACGTCACTATTGTACCTGTCACTCTGTGCAGAAAACCCTTCTTTCCTTACACCTCCAAGCAGGTTTTTTACTCAGATGTAAGACAGTTTTTCTCTGCATAGAATCTTCCATCCTTTGGCTCAAGCAATGGTTCTCAACTAGGGGTCATTGGAACACCTGAAGACAAATTTGGTTATCACAACTGGGGGAGAGGTGCTGCTGGCATCTAATGAGTACAGGCCAGGGATGCTACTAAACATCCTACAGTGCACAGGACAGCCCCTGTGACAAAGAACAATCTGCCCCCGCCATCCAATGTCAATTTTGCCAAGGCTGAGAAACTCCGTGTTAAAAGTAGAAAAGTGTCTGCACTCTTAGGGCAGAACTTCCAAATGGCCATGTTTTTTAAAGCAGCAAAAGATTTGGAGGCTCTTTGCGGTTTAACAATGTTTAATACATGGAAGATCAGCTTGAGTGATTCCCTTCCTCCAAATATTATTTGTTTTGAGCCATATTTTTTAAAATATTTATTTATTTATATATTGACTGCATCAGGTCTTAGTTGCGGTGCGCGGGATCTCTAGTTGTGGCATGCAGGCTCAGTAGTTGCGGCATGTGAGCTCTGTATTTGTGGCACACAGGCTCAGTAGTTGCGGTGCGTGGGCTTAGTTGCCCTGCAGCATGTGGGATCCTAGTGCCCCAACGAGGGATCGAACTGGCCTCCCCTGCATTGCAAGACCAGTTCTTAACCAGTGGACCACCAGGGAAGTCCCTGAGCTCTATTGTATATATAAAAACATTAAAGAAAATATTTAAAAGAAAGGAATGTGTTCTCATTACTCTAAACTGACTGCTTATAATTTCTGGGTTCCTTTCCAGGCTTCTCCGTAAGCTTCTGTGATGTATCAATATAAATATAGATGTAGATATAAATACACACACACTACATATATTTGGGTCAATTTACATGTGGTAGATTCATTTCTTTATTCATTTTTTAAAAAATATTTTATTTATTTATTCATTCATTCATTTGGCTTCATCGAATCTTAGTTGTGGCGCATGGGCTCTTCATTGCAGCACACAGGCTTCACTCTAGTTGTGGCCCACGGGCTCCCGAGCATGTGGGCTCAGTAGTTGCAGCACACAGGCTCTAGAGCGCGAGGGCTTAGTTGCCTTGTGGCATGTGGGATCTTAGTTCCCCGGCCAGGGATCAAACCCGCGTCCCCTGCATTGGATGATGGATTCTTAACCACTGGACCACCAGGGAAGTCCCTCTTTATTCATTTTTACAATAACAATGCTCACTCTTTTTCTTCCCCAGTTTACTCATTATACACACTTTGCCATTGAGTTGCACAGTCGTCGTCTTTGTAATATTTTTAATAGCTGCAAGATATTGTTTTGATTGTATATTCTGTCTAGCAGTTCCTCTGATGTTTACTATTTTGGTTGTTTCTGCTGTGTCACCATTTATTCAGTCAACCATAACGAGTCCCTACAACTGCAGCCCTGCCCTAGACTTTGAAATTGTAGCTATAAACAAGAGAAACAAAGTCCCTTCTGCAGGGAGGTTATGTTCTGTTACATCTGTTTCTTCACTGAACATTGTCAGTATTTGATGCCTGCCTGTGGGGAGGGGCCCTCAAGCACTGGGAATTGAAGGTGATAAGAGTTCCCTTCGAGAGTTAGCCTGTAAGAGCTGAGTGTGGAGAAACAGAAGAGAAGTGTGCAGACCCAGGCCAGAGAGACTGTACCTCCAGTGACCTGAACATGTCAGGAGGGAGGTGGACTCCTTGGACACATGGCCGGGGTGGGGGGTGGCATGGAGGTGAACGTTAGCAGTTTCCAGCCTGGCAGTGGGCAGGAAGAGGGAATCTGTGCCGTCGAACTTCATTGAGCCACCCCATCAGGAGGTGATGCTAAGGCAATCAGATGTGGTCTGTCTGACTGCTCTGGCTGAGTCTTGCTCACCAAGCAGACATTAAACTCACAAGGAACTTGGGAAGAGCTCATCACACGTGGTGTTTTAAGTTTTTGAAAGCAGTGGATCCTTTGCAGGTTTGACATTCTGTCTTTGGTTAGCAGTGGCTGGGATAGCCGTGGAATCAGAGAAGAAAGCTTTCTGCTGACGCTGGGCCTCAGCTCTGATTGGTGAATGCAGGAAGTGGGGGACGGGCAAGGGGTCTTGAGTCTGTCAGGGCAGGAGCTGTATGTAGTGGTGTGGTGGTAGGAGTGTGAGCCTTGGAGTTAAATTTGGCTTCATTCCTCTGTGTAGTCTTGGGTAAATCACTTAACTTTTCAGAGGCTTAGTGTTCTCATCTGTAAAATGGGAATGATAAATAATAGCTCTATCACAGAGCTTTGCAGGACTTAAAATAGGAGACTATTTTAAGGGACTCAAAGGGCACAGGGACTTCCCTGGTGGTCCAGTGGTAAAGAATCCCCCTTACAATGCAGGGGACACAGGTTCGATCCCTGATCAGGGAAATAAGATCCCACATGCCACAGGGCAACTAAGCCCGCGCACCACAACTACTGAGCTCACGTGCAGCAACTAGAGCCCGCGTGCACCAAACTACAGAGTCCACGCGCTCTGGAACCCGCGCACCACAACTGCAGAGCCCACTTGCCCTGGAACCTGTGCGCCACAACTAGAGAAGAGAAAACCCACACACCACAACTAGAGAGGAGGCCACGCACCACAACAAAGAGCCCGCGCGCCGCAATGGAAGATCCTGCATGCCTCAACGAAGATCCCGCGTGCCGCAACTGAGATCCAATGCAGCCAAAAATAAATTAGTAAATAAATCTTTAAAAAAATAATAATGGGCAGAATTCTCAAGTACCTACTCCATAAATGGTAGCTTTGACGACAGTTCCAGGCTACTAAAACGCTTCTCATGTTTTTGTGGGGAAAAGGTGATAAGATATTTTGTAATTTAAAATGCTTCTTGGATCATTATAAATCCAGATCCTCCAGGCCATGTTCACCTGAGCCTTTGTGGCTGGCAGAAAAACAGCCCTCCAAGATCTTGAGAAGGGGAAAAGTCAGTACTAACAAGGTTTGACAAGAGAGACAAACCTAACCATTGAAAACTCCCATCTTTTTTTTTTTGTTTTTGGCCGTGCCGTGGCGATCCCGTGGGATCCCAGTTCCCCGACCAGGGATCGAACCCAGGCCCTTGGCAGTGAAAGTGTGCAGTCCCAACCACTCGACCACCAGGGAATTCCCGAAAGTTCCTATCTTTAAAGCTGAGCTCTGGGACCGGACTGCCTGGGTTTGAATCTATTATTCGCTGTGTGACTTTGGACAAATGATGTAACCTCTCTGTACCTCAGTTTTCTCATCTGTAAAATAGGAATAAGGTATATTTACTGCATAGCACCATTATGGGGATTAAATGAGTTAATCTGCGTAAAACACTCAGAACAGTCCCTGGTCACATAGTGTTATGGAAATGTTTGCTTATTTGTTTATTTCTTCATTTAAGGAGCCGTGTGAAGCCAGTGGAATATAGTCAAATGTACAGTTATAGCTACAACCAGTATTACCAGCAGTACCAGAACTACTATGCCCAGTGGGGCTATGACCAGAACACAGGCAGCTACAGCTACAGTTATCCCCAGTATGGCTATACTCAGAGCACCATGCAGGTAACCATGATTTGGCCGGTCTGGCCCTCTTGGGTTACATCATCCTGTAGAGACCTGGGTGATTCTCCAGGCTGGGATGAGTAAGGACGGGAGCTTGGGCTTCAGAAAAAAACAGAAGGAAAGATGAAGCAGCTTAGTTCCTCTTATTAAAAATAAACCATCCTAGGGCTTCCCTGGTGGCACAGTGGTTGCGCGTCCGCCTGCCGATGCAGGGGAACCGGGTTCGCGCCCCGGTCTGGGAGGATCCCACATGCCGCGGAGCGGCCGGGCCCGTGGGCCATGGCCGCTGAGCCTGCGCGTCCGGAGCCTGTGCTCCGCAACGGGAGAGGCCACAGCAGGGGGAGGCCCGCATACCACAAAAAAATAAATAAATAAAATAAAAAAATAAACCATCCTAGTCATGGGCCGGGATTTCACCATGCTTCTCACCCACCTCTCTGGTCTCTTGGCAGACATATGAAGAAGTCGGAGATGATGCATTGGAAGGTAAGAAAGGAGTCCCTTCACTCAGTGCGTAAGATGTGAGTGTCACCCGAGGGGGTAGTGCAGATCTCAAAGCACCCTGGGGAGCAACTGACAGGTGAGGGAGCCCTGACAGGATATAGGTCTGTAGCAAAGATACCATTGCCTTATATTTGTTTCACAGTTTGTAAAATCCATTTTTTTCATTGCATGTTTTAATTTTTTCCCATATATCTTTAAATTACATGTTTTTCTCACTTTCAAGTAATAGTTATTGAAAGTTTGAAAAATACAGTAAAGTATTATGAAGAAACTGAAAATCACCCCCAATTTTGCTACATAGTAATAGCCATTATTTTTTTAATTAAAAGTTTATTATGGGGCTTCCCTGGTGGTGCAGTGGTTGGGAGTCCGCCTGCCGATGCAAGGGGACACAGGTTCATGCCCCGGTCTGGGAGGAGGATCCCACATGCCGCGGAGCGGCTGGGCCCGTGGGCCATGGCCGCTGAGGCTACGCTTCTGGAGCCTGTGCCCCGCGACGGGAGAGGCCACAACAGTGAGAGGCCCGCATACTGCAAAAAAAAAAAAAAGTTTATTATGATTTTTACTGAATTTAACAGAAGAAAAAGAAAGGAAAACCAGAGGAATTGCTAACCTTCAGACAAATGTTTTTTTCAAATGAGATATTCATACTTCTTTTTTTTTTTTTTAATTACCAAGATTTTTTTTTCAACATGTTTCTGAACAGATGTTAGGTTTAAGGTTTAAAGAAGTAAAATAACAGTTGTCATAAAATCAGACATTGATTTCTAAGTAAATAAAACTTTATGTAAGATAGATTTTAAACTTTAAGTCTTTTTCTAAGTCTGTTTTAAGAATTATTCTTTAAGAGAAGGTCAGGGGCTTCCCTGGTGGCGCAATGGTTGAGAGTCCGCCTGCCAATGCAGGGGACACGTGTTCGAGCCCCAGTCCAGGAAGATCCCACATGCCACAGAGTAACTAAGCCCGTGCGCCACAACTACTGAGCCTGCGCTCTAGAGCCCGTGAGCCACAACTGCTGAAGCCTGCACGCCACAACTACAGAAGCCTGTGTGCCTAGGGCCCGTGCTCTGCAGCAAGAGAAGCCACTGCAGTGAGAAGCCCGCGCACTGCAAAGAGTAGCCCCCTCTCGCCACAACTAGAGAAGGCCCATGCACAGCAACAAAGACCCAACACAGCCAAAAATAATAAATAAATGAAATAAATAAATTCATTTAAAAAAAAAAAGAAAGAGAAGGTCATAGGGAAAGTGTGATCTGTAAGCAAAATATCCTTTTTTTTTTTTTTTTTTTTTTTTGTGGTACGCGGGCCTCTCACTGTTGTGACCTCTCCCGTTGCGGAGCACAGGCTCCGGATGCGCAGGCTCAGCGGCCATGGCTCATGGGCCCAGCCGCTCCGCGGCATGTGGGATCTTCCCAGACCGGGGCACGAACCCGCGTCCCCTGCATCGGCAGGCGGACTCTCAACCATTGCGCCACCAGGGAAGCCCCAAAATATCCTTTACAGGAAACATCTGCAGGCAAAAAACAAACTTGTCTACTTCGTAGCATTTTTTTTTCAAATTTAATTTTTATTTTCAAATTGGGAGGTAAGCTTATTTAAATATTAATGGGAAAATTGCTAAGAGGAACAAGAGCGCAATTATGTATTTAGAGGGATTCATACAAATGATTAAACTGTTGACCAGCAGAAGAAACATCTTCTATTGGATAAATCTAATCTGTTAGTGGGAGGGGCAGCTATTATCATATTGATATCTATTGGGAGAAATGCCATATAATTCATTAAAATGTTTTTAAAAACTATACCTATAGGAATATTGTATATACTTCATAGCATTTTAAAGCACTTTCACTTATGTGCTGTCATCTAATTCTGGCAGCAGTGACCCTGGGGTGAGCTGGGCAGGACATTGAGCTCCAGTTGACGGATGGGGAGCTGGCAATCCTTGCTGTCTTCTCAGGGTCACACAGTGAGTTAGAAGCAAGGTTGAACCTGGGGTCCCTGTCTTTCTATCCTCAGTCTCACCGTTTCCTGCAGGAAGCGTTGCATTGCCTCCTTTTTAAAGAAATTATCCTGATTGTAATAATATTTGTGTATAACTCCTTAGAATTTTTCTATTTCTTTCTCATCCATTAATAGTATAATAATAGCCAACATATTTTGTGCCAGGCACTGCTGCCTGTCAACACTTCAATGAGTAGGTACTGTTATAAACCCCATTCTACAGAAAAGAAAACTGAAGCTTAGATAGTTAATAATAGCTAACAGGTTGTACTATATGCAGGGCATTGTTCTAAGCACTTTACATGTATTAACTCATTTTACCTTCACTACGGCTTTGAGGTAAGTACCACAATTATCTTGATTTTACAGAAGAGAAAACAGGTAGAGAAGTTAAGTTACTTGTTCAGGGTCAGCATAGTTGCAACATAGTAGCAAGAGGTGGACTGTCTTGGAACCCCTGCAGTCTTGCCCCAGACTTCATGCTCTTTACCACAGAGTTATAATTTCTCCCTTTTTTTTTTTTCTTGGCCACCTCGCATGGCTTGCGGGATCTTACTTCCCCCACCAGGTGTTGAACCCGCACCTTTGGCAGTGAAAGCGTGGAGTCCTAACCACTGGACCGCCAGGGAATTCCGTAACACCTCCCATTTCAACCTAATAGCCACACAGCGATGGGGCACCACAGGGATTGTCATCCTTCTTCATCTATGCCTTGGCTCAACAGCCCATCCTCCAGGCCCAGTCTTCAGAGTGAGGAAGGGTGCTTTATTGTACGTATGTCCATAGAGTTCCACACACCCAAATGCCTGCCCTTGGGGATTCTCTGGTGGTCCAGTGGTTAGGACTCGGGGCGTTCACTGCCATGGCCTGGGTTCTGTCCCTGGTTGGGGAACTAAGATCCCGCAAGCCATGTGGCACGGCCAAAAAACCCCAAACAAACAAACAAATGAAACACAACAAGAAAACAAATGCCTGCCCTTGATGGAGCCCTTTGCTAGTCTGTTCCCATATGCTGATACCTCCACTGAGTGGAGTGACTAGAGTTTCCATATGGAGCTGCTGTATGTGCTCAAAGCCTCAACTCATAATTTAGATTAAAATTACAAGAGAAAGAATTATCCCTCTGGTGGCAGAAACGGGCACAGTACTTAACGTGAAAAGATATTCATCACTGACTGGTTGATTCAGCATTCACTGGTTGATTCTTAAGAGTAGCTGAGAAAACTGGAAACAATTTACAAAAGAAGGGACTTCCCTCATGGCACAGTGGTTAAGAATCCGCCTACCAACACAGGGGACAAAGGTTCGAGCCCTGGTCCGGGAAGATCCCACATGCTGCAGAGCAACTAAGCCCGTGAGCCGCAACTACTGAGCCCGCGTGCCTAGAGCACATGCTCTGCAACAAGAAAAGCCACTGCAATGAGAAGCCCGCGCACCGCAACGATGAGTAGTGGCGCTCGCCTCAACTAGAGAAGGTCTGCTCGCAGCAATGAAGACCCAATGCAGCCAAAAATAAATAAATATATAAAAAAGGGGGAAAAATATACAAAAGAAGCACAAATGGCCTATAAACCACAAGAAAAAAGAATTTAAATATACATTATTTGTGTCAGTCAAGGCTCTCCAGAGAAACAGAGCCAATAGGATATATGTATTTATAATCTGTAAGGTGGGCCAGCAAGCTGGAAACTCAGGCAGAATTTCTATATTACTGCCTAGAAGTAGAATTCCTTCTTTGGGAAACCTTGAGTTTAAGGCCTTAAGGCCTTTAATTGATTGGCTAAGGCCCACCCATGTTATTGGGAGTAATCTTTACTTAAAGTCAGCTGATTTGTTGATGTTAATCACATCTACAAAATATCTTCATCTAGACTGGTGTTTCACCAAACTGCGCACCAGTAACCTAACCAAGTTGACACATAAAATGTAACCATCTCATGCTAATTCTGTGAAGAATTCTTACAATGTTCATGTCCATTGACTCAATTTTACCTGAAAGATTTTATCCCAAAATGATACCAGTACAGATAAATATCTAATAATAGGGGATTTGTTAAACAAATACAGTAAGGTTTTTGTTTGTTTTAATTTATTTATTTATTTTTGGCTGCGTTGGGTCTTAGTTGCTGCGCGCGGGCTTTCTCTAGTTGCAGAGAGGGGGCTACTCTTCGTTGCGGTGCGTGGGCTTCTCATTGCAGTGGCTTCTGGTTGCGGAGCACGGGCTCTAGGTGCGCGGGCTTCAGTAGTTGTGGCTCGCGGACTTAGTTGCTCCGCAGCATGTGGGATCTTCCTGAACCAGGGCTCGAACCCGTGTTCCCTGCATTGGCAGGCGGATTCTTAACCACTGCGCCAACAGGGAAGTCCGGTAAGGTTTTTCTTAAGATTTTTTGTTTGTTTTATTAAATCATGTCTTTCTCTAAGAATATTGACATAGGAAAATGTTCTCAATGAAAAAAGTCCTGAAATAGGATATACAGGAAGAGCCCAGTTAGGGTTTTTTGGGTTTTATTTTAGGGGATATAATTCACATAACATAAAATTCACCCTTTTAAAGTGTACAATTCAGTAGTTTTTAGAATAGTCACAAAGTCTTGCAGCCATTACCACTAATTCCAGAAGAAACCCTGTGAAACCCCTAGCAGTCACTCCAATATCCTGTCCCTGGCAACCACTCATCTACTTTGGATTTACCAATCCTGGACATTTTAAGTAAATGGAATCATGTACGATGTGTGGTCCTTTGTGAATGGCTTCTTTCACTTCTTTCACTTAGTGTTTTCAAGATTCATCTATGTTGTAGCATGTCATTCCTTTCTTTTTATGGTTGAATAATATTCCATTGTATGGATATCCATTTTGTTGATGGACATTTGGATTGTTTCCACTTTTGGTATTATGAATAATGCTGCTATGAACATGCGTGTATAAGTTTTTGTGTGGATATAGAAGTCTTCAGTACTCTTGGGTATATACCTAGGAGTGCATTGCTGGATCATGTAGTAAACTCTTTTTAACCATTTGAGAAACGGCCAAACTTTTCCAAAAGGGCTTGGAACATTTCCATTCCCAGTAGCATATGAGGATTCCAGTTTCTCCACATCCTCACCAACAGTCATTATTTTTCATTTTAGCTATCTTAGTGGCTTTGAACTGGTATCTCATTGTGGTTAGATTTGCACTTCTCTGATGGCTAATGATGTTGAGCATACTTTCATGTTTATCGGCCATGTGTATATCTTTTTTTGAGAAATGTCTATTCAAGTCTTCTGCCCATTTTTAAATTGGGTTGTCTTTTTGTTGAGTTGTAAAAATTCTTTCATTTTATTCTAGTAGCTTTTATCTTTGAAGATTGTTTAGGCTATTTTGGGTGCCTTGCATCATACAAATTTTATGATCAGCTTGTCAATTTCTGCAGAAAAAAAAAGGCAGCTGCGAGTCTGATAGAGATTGCATTGAATCTATAGATCACTTGGGGAGTATTGCCATCTTAACAATACAGATCTTCCTTGACTTAAGTTCACATTAAGTCAAAAATGCATTTAATACACCTAACCTACCGAACGTCATAGTTTAGCCTAGCTTAAACAGGCTCAGAACACTTAACATTAACCTACAGTTGGGCAAAATCATCTAACACAAACCCTATTTTATGATAAAATGTCGATTTTCTCAATTTATTGAATACTGTAATCCTAGTGAAAAACAACAGTTTCAGTGTATTAACTTGTTTACCCTCGTGATCATGTGACTGCTGCCGCCCAGCATCACAAGAATATTGTAGTACATATCGCTAGCCCGGAAAAAGATCAAAATTCAGTTTCTACTGAATGTGTGTCACTTTTTTACCATCATAAAGTTGAAAAATCGTGAGTTAAACCAACATTAAGTCGAGGACCATCTGCATTTGTCTTCTAGTCAAAGTACGTGGGATTTCTTTATTAAGGCCTTTAATTTCTCCAGTTAATTTTAAAATGCTTTAATGGGGCTTCCCTGGTGGCGCAGTGGTTGCGCGTCCGCCTGCCGATGCAGGGGAACCGGGTTCGCGCCCCGGTCCGGGAGGATCCCGCATGCCGCGGAGCGGCTGGGCCCGTGAGCCATGGCCGCCGAGCCTGCGCGTCCGGAGCCTGTGCTCCGCAACGGGAGAGGCCACGGCAGAGGGAGGCCCGCATACCACAAAAAAAAATTAAATAAATAAAATGCTTTAATGAATGGGTGTGTACATTTTATTTTTTAAGTTAATTTATTTATGGCCACACCCTAGGGATGCGGAACTTCCCCAACCAGGGATCGAACCCATGCCCCCTGCTTTGGAAGCACGGAGTCTTAACCACGAGGGAAGGCCTGAGTGTGTGCATTTTAGACCAACAATACTGAAGGGAAAATATAAAATGTTATCAGTCATAGTAACTGAGGATTCTTTTAAACTTTTTGAATTGTGAAATATAAGTACATGGAAAAGTAGATAAAACATGTATAGTTTGATACGTAATGATGAAATGCCCATGAAACCTTCATTCAGGTCAAGTGGAAACATTGCCAACATTCCCACAGTCACAACCCCCAACCCCGCTAAGGAAAACTGCTTACTGTATTGGGTTTTGTAGGGACAAAACTTCTTCTCTTTATAGTTTTATCACATAGATACGCATCCCTAAACAGCAGGGTTTGGTTTTGCCTGGTTTTGAACTTCAGTGCCATTGTACTGTATGTACTGTCTTGGTTCTTTCATTCAATACTCAGCATTTTATTTGTGAGACTCATCCAAGTGGGATGCAGCTGAGGTTCATTTTCAATGCTAGGTAATATTCCCTCCTAAGAATAGTTTACTTGTTAGGGGTTTTAAAAAAAGAGAAAACTATTATGTATTTTGTCATGATTTCTGGTGAACAAATACCACTATTGAAATCAAGAAAGACAAGTTTAAAAATACAGGACTTGGTGTTTCAGCTCCTGTATTTGACGATAGCTCTTTCATTAGACATTCATTGTTCTTGATTATTTTGTTGATCAGATTTTCCAAACCCAAATTGAAAAACAGGACCACAGCAGAAAATCCGGGGCATGTGACAGCTAGAGATATGTGTAGTGTTTAATAAATGTGGAGTAACAGCCGCCATTGAGTTCTAATTACATGTGTTACATTCTGAGTACAGGTGACCCTTGATCAGCTCACAGGGGCGCCTACCAACCTCAGTCAAAAATCCACATGTAACCTATAGTCAGCCCTCCCTATCCACATCTTCAGATTCAACTGTGGATTGTGTAGTACTGTAGCATTTACTCTTGAAAAAATCCACACACAAGTGGACCCACGCGGTTCACTCATGCTGTTTAAGTGTGAACTGTGCATTACCGTTTTCATCCTCACAGAAAGCCTGCAAGGCAGTGCTGTCAGCCCACGTGAGGAAGGAGGGTACTGAGTCTCTTGTGGCTGCTGAGTGCTTCTCCCCTCTGCGCCGCCTGAACCCGTCCTTGCTTCTCTTCCAGACCCCATGCCACAGCTGGATGTGACCGAGGCCAACAAGGAGTTCATGGAGCAGAGCGAGGAGCTATATGATGCGCTGATGGACTGTCACTGGCAGCCCCTGGACACAGTGTCTTCCGAGATCCCTGCCATGATGTAGCCAGGACAAGGCACAAGCCAGAGTGGACTTTGTGAGGGAGCTAAGAGACTCCTTTTTTAAAAAAAAAGATTACTTCAAGAACTTTTACCTTTTTTGAAATGTTTCATAAGATTTTAGTAATCAACTGTTTCCTGAAATTATGAATATTTCCCGGGATACTGCTGCCTTCATTTGAGCCATTTGAGTTTGAAAATGAAGGGACCAGTTGTTTGTTAGAAGAGGGTTGAATGAGGTTCCAGTTTATCTTTGAATAATCATTTATCCAGGTAGGGTTGTCTACACGCCTGGAGATAAGGATTAACCACCAAAGTTGTTACTAAACCAGCTTCTTAGGTGACAGGCACATTAATCCTTAAGGTTCTCTTGAGGTCAGAGTGCATGGACTGCCTGCTGGAATGGTGCCAAATGGTGGGCAATTATCTGCTTTCAGGTATTCCCTTCCCCCAACAAACTTGCTTCCAGTCTGGTGGCTAGGTAGAGTTGTTCATTATTCAGACTGGGGAGGAAGTGGCCCATTGAGAGAGGTGTTGTTGGGGCCAGCTTAACCTAGACCAAAAGGCCTGGATTGTTTTAGGTAAAGCCTGTGCCATCTGTGCCAAGCCAAGCCCACCTGTTAGTAGATATTAACCCATTTATATATAGGAACCGGTAATTCCGAAAGATAACCTGACCATGAGGTCAACCATCACCAAACCAGATCTCGATGCCAGCCTTACACATCTCTGTATTTATTTTCCAAATACATTAGGAGATCCCATTTAACTTACCCCAAGGACCCTCCTGAAAAGCCTTACCTATAGCTTTGTGCTAGGAAACTGGGGGGGGGGAGGGGGGTGGAGTATACTGCCTTCAAAGATCATTAAGTACCAGTCCTACGCTCAGCCTGCATTCACTCAGCAAGAGTAATATAATTGCAACTATACAACTGATCGTTTTGTTCCTTTCTGAGATCAATCTTTTCTTCAGAAATTGAGACTAGTTCATTCTGGGTCTTACGGAGTACTTAAATAGGGAATAACCAACAATTTGAGGGACATCAAGAAAACTGACACAAACATCCAGGAATCTTTTATTGGTCACTTGTATGCCAGGTACCAGCATCAGAAAGAAAAAAAGGTGTTTCCACCTAAAAGAGCCCCTTGTCTCTTCATTTGCCTCTTCCTGTAGTGTTTCTCTCCTGAAAAGAAGTGTACGCCAGTGTGTTAATAATGCCCCAATTAATCAGTGCCACCCAGGTTTTCCTAAGGGCTGGTCTCAGTCCCATATCCGCATTTATCATCCATAGATGTCCACTCAGATTAGGTTTCATCCTGGACCAGTCACAGCCTGAAAAAATACCTTGAGCTAGAATAGAACCACTCTCCCAGGAGAGGGGTGGGTAAGACTCCAAGGTTACCAAAACCAATGAGCATGAGCTCAAGCCATTATTGCATTCACAGTAGTCAGCCCTTGCTGTAAAGACAGGGCTGTCCCTTCTGCCACATTCTACTCTGCATGTGTGTTCTTGGCATTTAGCATAGGCAAATCTAGCAGACCAAGTCACACTGTAAACATTTATTTTTTGTCCTCCGGTTATGAAGAGCCAACAAATACAGCACACAAGGCCAGATGTAAATGATATATTAAAAAGAAGACTTTTACACACAGACCTGAGTAGCCTTATTATCTATTGGCTACACTGCTTAGGGTGATAACAGTGAAATACTAATGGAAGCTGCAAGGAAGTTGTGAGAAAGCTTCTGGCAGACATTCAACTCACCCAACTCTGTAGATCCACAATCACAGAAGAAGACAGCTTTACTGGTAACAGATCTTAGGAGGGGGAAAAAAAGAACACTCGATCAGGAGGCAAGAAAGCTATGGATAAATCCCTCCCAAATACAGAAATATCAGTCAGCAATCACTATACCAACTGCCCAGTTTCACATACAGCCTCCCTTTAAGCCTAAGATTATCCCATTTTACAGGGGAGGAGGCAAGTTCCAAGAGAATTCAACCTTGTTTGAAACTAGCCCATATGCTATATAAGCAGACACCATGAGCACAGCTTCAGTACTACTATTCCTCCTCTTACGACCACCAAGACCAGGGTTCAGATCTGATGGGAAAGGGAACCGGAGGATCAGACTGTCTTCAACATCCAACTTTACCTTATTCTAAAGCACGGCTCCAGCAACAAGCTGGTATTTTCAGATACTTCAGTATCAGGCACTGCCAGTAAAACCTGGGGGCAACCTGCAGAAAAAAAGTGTGGAAGCTCTAAACCAAAAAGTTGATCCATACATGGAAGTTGACTTTTTTGATGGAAACACATGGACTCAGGTGGAAGGCTTCCAGCCCAGGTCCTGAGGTACTATAGGAAAGGCGAGTGGCAGCTGCAGGTATTACGCTGACCTGCGCTGTCAAAGTCTCTCCAAGTTGCTCTTGCATGCAGTTGGAGATCCCATGGCCACAACAAGCCATAGCCCTTGGAAACATGCTGTACTGACCCACTAGGTAGCTCCCAAATTACGTCTCTACAGAAAACCTACCAGGTCCTGAGGCTGCTGTGTTCCATCACTGTCATGACCCCAGTCTTCACTCACCAGAAAGGTCAACTTCAGTCATCCTGGAATCTTCAATCTGGCAGAGCTAAAAGGAGAACACAATTGTCCTGAATGATCTTAATTGTTCCCTTCATTTGGTCTTCAGAACTACTGTTTTTGACTAGCCTTTGGTCCTAAGTACTGATGCCATAAGCTTTTCAGGGCAATGACCCAAAGCACAACCAAGATCTGCACCACCTGCAACGGGATTTTCCCAGTACAGATATCTAACCCACCCCCATCTACCCCTCCATGCTGGTTCTCGGCCTCTGCAAGCTAATTCTCAAAAGCCTTATTCTGGTACCTCTGTATGCATGACCCCATCAGTGGAACATTTCTGCTGGCCTCTGGAAATGTGTCAACTCTAATAAAGGTCTCTGGCTATACCTGAGAAATGGCAGGTACAATGGGAACTGTTTTTTCCTGAAATGTTGCAGATCAGTTACAGCAAACAGAACAGCGACCGTCAAGGAAAACTGTCACTCTGGGCTCCTTTTTGACCACAGCAGCTATATGGAAGCAGCTGAAGCTTCGATAAGGGCCACAGGGTAATCCAGGTCACAGGGCAGGCCCAACACTGTGCAGCCCTCAGACTCACCTAAATCCTGTGCATCAGGACGTATCACCAATTCATCTACTGGGACACTCTGGAGACTAAAAAAAAGAGAACAAACATCCTACAGGTCCCAATCACCACTTTGTTTTACTATGTGCCAGTGTTTTGTCTCGTTTATCTTCACTGGACCATTTTATCATCCCCATTTTTTATAAGATTTAGACTAAGTTACTTGCCGAAAGTTGTCTATCAATGGAAAAAGTGACAAACCTGGGATTCAAAATAGTATCTGAATGACTAAAGCCCGTCCTCCAAAAAAACTTGTCCTTATACCCACCATGGTGACTTCCTTAACATTTGCTGTGCAGCCAGATAATTTAGATGAAGGCACGGAAGTCACTTGCCCAAGATCACCGAGCAGCTAGCTGTCACAGGCATATTCAAGGTCTGGCTGACCCCATCACGTGGTCTCCCCCCAAATTAAACCACTTCAGTCCCAGAACTGCCGTGCACCCGGCGGCCTGCCCGCGTTACTCACCCGTCACACCGGAGCACAAGGCCCTGCGGGCCGAGGCCGGAGCAGGGCGCGGCCCTCACAGGGTCCGGCTCCTTTCACTGCGCATGCGGCCAACGTGGCCTTCCGGACCTCGATCCGACCAGGTCGGCAGGCCAGGGTCCTCCATGCTGCGCTCAACATCCCGCAGCCTCGGGAAGCAGCTCCGGAGAGTGTGGCGCCGGTGCCGCCGAGGCTAAGGCCGGGTACGGCGGAGGATGGGCGTGGACCATAGCAGAGAACGCGAAGAGCCAAGAGAACAAGGGCGCGGTAACCGGGAAAAAGGGCAGCTGCGCCCCGAGAAGGGGTTTATATAGGCCCCACCCCTCGCGCCGCGCCTGACGGTTGGAGCTGAGCGCCGCGCAGACTTCTGGGAGTTGTAGTTCATTCGCCGCCAGCGCGGACCGCGTGTCTGGCTCCCAGCCGCAAGCGCGTGCGGGGCGAGACTCTTCACTCAGATGGAGAAACCTTGTGGTTTCTTCCGAACCGGAAGAGGTGCTTCCGCCTTCGTTCAGCTTTCAGTGAATGTCCAATACCGGGGACTGGGCTCACAGATACCGCTGTGCCATCTGGAGTTCAGTCCGGGGAAGACTTTTAACATCGGGAAGTTAACCGTTAACCCTGTGAGCTGAGAAAGGGCTGCGTTCAGACCGCCGTGGGCACGTGGAGGAGCAGCGACTGGGTTGATTTCGGGGAGGAGCTCTGTGAGGTCTTCTCGGAGAGGGATCTTGGGGAGGGCTTCCTTCCCAAAAGTAAGAGGCGACTGATTACAGTACTCATGAGATGAATGCATTATTTGTTCAAGTCTTATCTCTTCCGCTGATAGATTAAAAATTTTATTGAGTGCTTGCTAAGTACACTGTGCTCCATTATCTCAGCTAGTTTTCATTAACCCTGTGTGTGGGTATTATAATTATGCCTTTTTCACACATAAGGAAACTGAGGAATGGATCGCACAGCTAGCAAGCGAGGTAAGGACTGGAATGCGGAAGTCCACCTCAAACAGCACACTCATAGTCACTGTGCCATGTTCACGTTTTGTCCATAGAATGAATAAGCGTCAATATAAAAACAAGTAGTAATTGTCAAGAATTAAGCACCTATTCTGTGCTGAATCTATTCATCAGTTTTCATCCTTACATACACTTTAAAAAGTTTTTATCCTTACACTTTAAGAAGTGTTACTATTATTCCCATTTTGTGGAGAAGGCGACAGACTGTATGAGGGTTAAGAAACTTTCTGATGACTTCCAAATGTGTTTCTTTAGCTCCGCTTTTCTTCTGAGCTCCAGACTTGATATCCTGCTGCTTCTGTGACATCTACACTTGCATGGCTATTTATTTATTTATTTATTATTTATTTTTATTTATTTTTTTTATTTTTTGGCGGTACGCGGGCCTCTCACTGTTGTGCCCTCTCCCGCTGCGGAGCACAGGCTCCGGACGCGCAGGCTCAGCGGCCATGGCTCACGGGCCCAGCCGCTCCGTGGCATGGGGGATCTTCCCGGACCGGGGCACGAACCCGGTTCCCCTGCATCGGCAGGCGGACGCGCAACCACTGCGCCACCAGGGAAGCCCCGGATGGCTATTTATTAATAGGCTTCTCAGAACACAGTCTTTCCTCCTCTAGACCTGCTTTTCCCCATCTCAGTAAGTCCTTAGGGTAACCCAGGACCCCTCTTCTTCTAACATCCCACTTCCAATGCATCAGCAAATCCTGTGTTCACCTTTAAGATGCATCAAGAATCTGACTATTTCTGGACTTCCCTGGTGGTCCAGTGGTTAAGAATCCGCCTGCCAATGCAGGGGACACCGGTATGGGAGGATCCCACATGCCGCAGAGCAACTAAGCCCGTGAGCCACAACTACTGAGCCCGCATGCCACAACTACTGAAGCCCGCGCGCCTAGATCCCAAGCTCCGAAACAAGTGAAGCCACTGAAATGAGAAGCCCGCGCACTGGAATGAAGAGTAGCCCCTGCTCACTGCAGCTAGAGAAAGCCTGCGCACAGCGATGAAGACCCAAAGCAGCCAAAAATAAATAAATAAATGGGAAAAAAATGAAACTGTAGGTCTCTAAAATAATGAGACTAAGGCTCATTTAGCTCTTATATTTAGATCTATGATACATTTTGAGTTAATTTTTGTGTATCATGTGAGGTAGGAATCAAGGTTTGTTTGGTTTTTTATTTATTGCATGTTGCCTATCCAATTGTTCCACCTTCAATTTTGTAAAAGATCATCTTTTTCCATCTAATTGCTTTGGCATCTTTGTTAAAAATCAGTTGACCATATGTGTAGGCCTCTTTCTGTATTCAGTACTATACTCTCCTGGTCACTGTAGCTTTTTACTTTGTTCTTCTTTTTCAAAATTGTTTTAGCTATTCAGTCCTTTGCATTTCCATATAAATTTTAGTATCAGCTAATTTAAATTTTTGTAAAAGCCTACTGGGATTTGATTTGTATTGCATTGAATCTATAGATTAATTTGGGAAGAATTGACATCTTAACCATATTGAATCTTCTGTACAGATGGCTAATAGGCACATGAAAAGAAGCTCAACATTATTGATTATTAGAGAAATGCAAATCAAAATAAGGTATCACCTCACACCAGTCAGAATGGCCATCATTAAAAAGTCTAAAAATAACAAATGCTGGAGAGGGTGTGGAGAAAAGGGAAACTCCTACAGCGTTGGTGGGAATATAAGTTGGTGCAGCCACCATGGAAAACAGTATAGAGGTTCCTTAAAAAACTAGAGTTGCCACATGATCCAGCAATCCCACTCCTGGGGGTATATCCAGAGAAAACTGTAATTTGAAAAGACACATGCACCCAGTGTTCATAGGAGCACTATTTACAGTAGGCAAGACATGGAAGCAAGCTAAATGTCCATCAACAGATGAATGGATAAAGAAGATGTGGTCCAGGGACTTCCCTGGTGGCACAGTGGTTAAGAATCCGCCTGCCAATGACAGGGACACAGGTTCGCTCCCTGGTCTGGGAAGATCCCACATGCCGCGGAGCAACTAAGCCATGTGCCACAACTACTGAGCCTGCACTCTAGAGCCCTCAAGCCACAATTACTGAGCCCATGTGCTGCAACTACTGAAGCCCACGCGCCTAGAAACTGTGCTCCGCAACAAGAGAAGCCACCACAATGAGAAGCTGTGATCACAACGAAGAGTAGCCCCCTCTCGCCCCAACTAGAGAAAACCCGCGCGCAGCCAAAATAAATAATTATTTAAAAACTAAAAAAGAAGAAGATGTGGTCCATATATACAATGGAATACTACTCAGCCATAAAGAATGAAATACTGCCATTGTGCAGTTTATTATGTATCAATTATATAATAAAGATGTAAAAAAAGAAAAAAGTAAGCAACAGAAAATTCAGATCATGTAATTCACCTGTCCCCAAATCACTGACTTCTCAACACATTTGGAATAAAAGTTGAAGTCCCCATGATGGCCTCTGAAGCCACAGATGATTGCTCTCATTGCTCACCACTTGCTCCCCATTCATGCAGCTCCCTCTCTCTGGCCTCTGTGCTCTTGGAGCATCCCTTGCCTGCTCCAGCCTCAGGGCCTTCGCTCTTGCTGTTCTTCCTGCCTGGAACTGTCCTCCCTGTATATCACAGACAACCACGCTGCTCACTCCCTCTCTTTCTCTGGTTTTCTGTTCAAATGTCACCTCCTCGGACCACCCTATTTTTCTTTTTTGAAGATTTTTTTTTTTTTGTATGTGGACCATTTTTAAAGTCTTTATTGAACTGGTTACAATATTGCTTCTGTTTTATGCTTTGGGGTTTTTTTTTTGCTGCAAGGACTGTGAGATCTTACCTCCCCAACCAGGGATCAAACCTGCGCCCCCTACATTGGAAGGCAAAGTCTTAACCACTGGACCACCAGGGAAATCCCCGGACCACCCTATTTTGATATAGCACCCTGCCACCCTTCAAGCTATGGCTTGTTACTTATAACACGTATTGCTCCCTGTCATCACATTTTATATGAGTTTATTTTCTGTCTTTCCCATTACAAGTGAGCTCTCCAAGAAAAGGAATTGTGTCTTTTTTTCCCGCTGCTGTATAAGTGCCAAGTATGTAAAAGATGGCCAGCACTTATTGAAATAATTACTAAGTGAATGAATTAATGAATGAATAAAACTTGGCCAAGGCCACATAGCTAGTAAGCATCATTTGGAACTAAAACTAAGATCTGTCTAATGCAAATGTGCACCTGCTACGATACACAATAACCCCAGAACTACCCTGTGAGGTGGGTGCCATGATTTGCCTCACTTAGCAGAAGGGGAAGCAGGGATGGAGAAGGGAAATGACTTGCCCCCTGCGTCACATAGGGAGTCCATGGCAAAGTCAGCTGACATCTGGATTCCAGCACCAGGTGCAGTCAGGGACAGGCACATGACCCCAGCCCACAGCAGGAACGTCTAGGAGAGGAAGTTCAAGGAGTCCGATGCTGACAGTGCACTCTGCCCACATGCTGACTGCAAAGGCTTCTGGGATGTCTGGGTTCAAACTGCCTTTCAAGCTGTTTCATGCCTCTGCCTTTGCCCAGCTGCCCCAGCACGGAGTGTGCTTCCTCCCTGACCTCCCCAGCTCCCACTTGTTCTTGGAGACCCAACTTCAGCTTCACCTTCTCCAAGAGGTCTTCTCTGACACCGTAGCTCCCTCAGTCCAGCTCTTTTGTGGTATTTGAATGAATAAATGAGTGAATGAATGAACAAATAGCATTTATCCACGTTTATTCATTCATTCATTCATTCAACCATAAATATTTACCAAGTTCTACTTTGTGCCAGGCACTGAGCATACAGCCACTGGTCCTTGTCCTCAAGAGGCCTGAGCCTAGAAGGGAGACAGACATCACAGTGGACAAAAGGGCCTGTGACCTCACTGGCCAGTGAAGTAGGGGTTAGTTACCCTTTGACGAGCAGAAAGAAGGGAGAGAAGGGGAGAGAGCCCTCTGTTCCTGGCAGAGGGCTGAGAAGAGGCAAGATGTTCAGCATGGCTGGAGCACCAGTGGTGGGTAAGGGAAGGCGGGGGTGGAATGGGGGGAGGAAGATCTGCACAGCCCTGACGCAAAAACTGTTTTTCCAGCTGAACAGAGCAAGGTGATAAGAACATCCCGATGGAAGAATCAGTGGGGCAGGTGGGAGTGGGGCAGACCCTCCTGGTTTGGGCAGAGCTGGCAGGGCGGATTCCTTCCCCAGCACACATACCCTAGCTGGTGCCCCCCCCTCCGCTCCTCCTGGAGGTGGAGGCAAGCAGAGACTTGGGACCGTTCAGGTTACTGCAGGTGACCAAAAGCCAGGATTACTAGGAGACCTGACAAAATGGCTTCTCACAGATTTGCTTAGAGTTAGCCACAAGAAAACCTGGGCCTTCCCAGGTCCCCAAACTGTCCAGCCAGAAACAGACTTGGCAGCTAGTCTGTCTTCCGTGCTGAGTGATCTTGGGCTGGTTACTTAACTTCTCTGAGCCTCAGTTTTCTCATCTGTAAAAAACACTGGGCAGGGACTTCCCTGGTGGTCCAGTAGTTTAGAATCCGCCTTCCAACGCAGGGGACATGGGTTCAACCCCTGGTCGGGGAATTAAGATCCCATATACCGCAGGCAACTAAGCCTGCGCACTCTAGAGCTGGCGCGCTGCAACTAGAGAGAAGCGTGCGTGCCACAACGAAGACCCAATGCAGCCAAATAAATAAATAAATGTTTAACAACAACAGCAACACTGGGCAGACTAACACCTACTCATAAGGTTGTGTAAGGAGGAAATGTGATGATCAGATGGTTTACATTAGTGAGACCTGCTTCTCACTGCCAATTTGTCACAAGTTAAACTGGTAACATCCACCCGCAGTGGGATAGTGGGATTAAACCAACAGACAAGCTGTTTGGGACCAACCAGAACTCCAGCCTTTATGTCCTGGGTGTCAAGAAGGCCAGACTGGAAAGAGTGGAGTACATATTGAATGCAGATGTACCTGCTTTACCCTTGCCCCTAATCCAAGTGGAACCTGACCACTTAGCCCTGGTCCTTTGGGAACTTGCTTTGCGGTCCCCTTTTGTGACATCAAGGGGTAATGAAGAGTGAGACAAATCTGGATGTGAGGCCCAGCCCTACTGTGACCTGAGACAAGCCACACATCTGAGCTTCAGTCTCCTCAGCTCTAAAATGGGCACACTCTGGCCTTCTCAAAGGGTTGCTGTCCCAGAGCATAAGGAACTGACCATCTCACCTCATTAATGTTAGCTGTCCAGTCAGTCCACAAGCAAACTGCACTCCCTCTGGAATTGCAGTGGTCTGTCTGCTGCCTGTGTGCAAGTCCTTCTCTGGGCCCTGGGGCCCCGCACAGGCAGGAGGGGAGGAAGCAGTGGGTGCTGTTGAACATTGACCCTGAACACTGAACGGGAGGCCCCAGGCCAGGGCCAGTGGGGCTCCAGGAAAGGGGCACCTGGGGGGGAAAGAGCACCTATAAACCAACTTTCTCCAGGGGTGTCTCCAGGTCCAGCAGCAGCAGGGGCCCGGCTGGGGGACTAATAGAGAGTGGGGCTGCAGAGAGAAGCCACCCCAACGGATGAATACAGTGGACGCTCTGGCGCTGCTGGTCCCAGGCCAGTGCACGTTTGGTTATCGTTCTTCCCTAGTCCTTCTCCCCACATTATCTAGGTTAATCTCTTCATCCTTGAAGTAAGGATGAAGTTTCCAAAAATGAAGTTTCCTCCATTTTACAGAGGAGGAAACTGAGGCTCGGAGCAAGAAGTGACTTGTCCAGGTGTTTCCACCGGGCCCGGTGGCTTCCTCGGGGCCCGGCCCCACCCCCCGGTGCTGAAGACGCCCCAGGTTCTCCAGTCCCGGGTCTGGGTGGCTCAGCGGCCGCCCTGAGGCGGGGGCGGGGCCCCGTGACTGGGCGGGGGCGGGGCCGCATAGTTGGTGGCTGGGCCCCGGGAGGCCAGACGCCCGACATGGAGGCGGGGGGCTGCCGCTACCAGTTTCGGATCGCGCTGCTGGGGGACGCGGCCGTGGGCAAGACGTCGCTGCTGCTGCGCTACGTGGCGGGCGCGCCCGGGATCCCGGAACCCGAGCCGGAGCTCGAGTCGGTGCCCACGGTGGGCGTCGAGTTCTACAGCCGCACTCTGCAGCTGCGGGCCGGGCCGCGCGTGAAGCTGCAGCTCTGGGACACGGCGGGCCAAGAGCGCTTCAGGTGCGCGGTGGGTGGAAGGTGGGGCGGGGAGGGACGAGAAGGGGCTGGCGTGAGGGGCCTCGGGCTGGGGCGGGGTCAGTCCTGGTCCACCTGGCCATGGGGATCCCTCAGAGGGGTCAGCCTCAGTGGCCCAAGTAGAGATCTGGGGGTCTCTGCCCTGGGCCTGGGCCTTCACTCTTGAGTCCTTCATCCTACACATAACAGCAGGTTGGGACTTCCCTGGCGGTCCAGTAGTTAAGAATCGCCTTCCAACGCAGGGGGCACGGGTTCGAACTCTGGTGGGGGAACTAAGATCCCGCACGACTCCTGGCGCAGCCAAACAAACCAAAAAAACAAACAAACAAAAATAAAGACCTGACGCCCGCCCCAGAGGGATGGATGTTCGATATTGAAACTTGGAGGCATGAATGACCTGGGTGCTGAGAGAGCCCACAGGAGGACAGAGAGGGAGGTGTAAAGGAGACGTGAAAGGAAGAGAGATTCGTGTTGGCCATGAAGGATGTGTAGGCGTTTGCCAGGCAGAGAATGGGGGAAAAAAGACCTGCGATCAGGAAAACATGAGGCTTCCTCCAGGAATGGAGGAATGGTCAGGAGTGTATGGGAATCAAACTGCTGACTAACTGGGGAGCACACAGTCACTTGGGCGAGACAGACACGGGGAAAGAGAAGCACAGGGCAGTGTGAAATGAGCTTTGGGGGTGTGAGGCAATCAGTGTACGGAGGGCGTGGTCCTGCATCAGATGTCTTGAAGGCATAAGCCTCTCCCAACTCACTCCCTCCCACCGTCAGGTGCATCACCAGGTCCTTTTACCGGAATGTGGTGGGTGTCCTGCTGGTCTTTGATGTGACAAACAGGAAGTCCTTTGAACACATCCGGGACTGGCACCAGGAGGTCATGGCCACTCAGGGCCCCGACAAGCCGATCTTCCTGCTGGTTGGCCACAAGAGTGACCTGCAGAGCACCCGTTGTGTCTCGGCCCAGGAGGCAGAGGAGCTGGCTGCTTCCCTGGGCATGGCCTTCATGGAGACCTCCGCCAAAAATAACTGCAACGTGGACCTGGCCTTCAGCACCCTCACTGATGCCATCCAGCATGCCCTGCAGCAGGGGGACGTCAAACTGGAGGAGGACTGGGGGGGTGTCCGGCTCATCCAGAACACCCAAATCCCCAGGCCCCCCAGCAGCACACAGCACCCGGGCCCATGCAAGTGTTGACTCTGGGAGGGAAAGGGTTAATGCAGTGTGGACCTCATAAGTGCTGGTGAGATGGGGAGTGTTAGTATCTCTCTGGAGGGCATATGGCAGAATCTATCCTGAGGGTTAATATAAACAGTATCCTGGTACAGTCTTGTCTCCTGGATTTGGGGGTCTCAAGAGCTCAGCCCCTTTCTACTAGAAAGATCTAAGAGCCCAGGTGTGCAGCTTCCTGTCCTTGAGCCTGTTTCCTCCATGGTCAGAGGAACTCATAGAAGACCCCGCCTCACAGGGGGTTGTGGGCACGAATGAGATAATGAATGGGCTACGCTCAGCCAGAGCCTCCCACACAATGAGAATCGAATGGCAAGAACTGTCATCACCGCTCTTTCCTCCCTTGGCTGGGATGTGGCCATTTCTGGCAGTGTCCCTGGGCTCGGATGCTGAACCACTCAGCGTTTGGACGCTGCTGCACAGGCAAGGACAGGTGCGGGGAATTTCAGGCTGAGCCAGCCTTGGAGCCTCCTTAGGTCCTCAGGTTTGGATGAGAAAGTGTGCCCTCAAACCCAGGTTGCTGCCCAGTGCCCCTACTCCAAGGCCAGGGACTGGATCTGGATCTGAGAGACAGGGATGAATATGAACAGCTCATCTGTTGGGCACACGGTGGACACTGTGATTAGCCACCAAGATCTCCCCTCAGGGCTGAAGAACCCATAGCCTCCTCCCCACTGCACCTCCCAGCTGCTGGGAGGGCTGCCTGGTGGTGGAGCTCAGTTTAATCTCTCTGGGAACTGCCCACCCATCCGGGGCAGCCCACAGTCCAGCGTCAATCTGTTGGGTCTATTGGGGGGCGGGGGCACTGTTCAAAGGCCTGGCCCCCTTGTCTCAACTCTAGACAACTCTGAAGGAAAAACCCAGCTTCATCACTCTCCATGGGGTCACTTGAGGCCACTGTTTCGACAACATCGCAGCTAAATTCTCATGCTCAATCCTTTCTTCCCTTCCTCCCCGCAAGCAGGCACTGACCTCAAGAATCCCCTCATAAAAGTCTGCACACTGAGTTCCCGCTCAGAATCTGCCTCCTGGGGAACTTAAGCTGCAGCAGAAACTGCTAGGCACAAAATGTCCAGCAGCAATGCAAGAAGGCTTTATGGAAGGAAGGATCTCAGCAGGTGTAGAGGGGGTATCTTGGGGGTGTCATTGTGCCAGTGGGCATGGGCAGGGCATGGGCAGTTGCCACAGCAAAAAGAGCACAACCGGGCTTCCCTGGTGGCACAGTGGTTGAGCGTCCACCTGCCGATGCAGGGGACACGGGTTCGTGCCCCAGTCCGGGAAGATCCCACATGCCGTGGAGCGGCTAGGCCCGTGAGCCATGGCCGCTGAGCCTGTGCTTCCGGAGCTTGTGCTCCGCAACGGGAGAGGCCACAACAGAGAGGCCCGCATACCGCAAAAAAAAAAAAAAAAAAGAGCACAACCACTTAACTCACTTTGCAACCCAGGGCCAGTTACCCCACCTTCCTGAGTCTCAGATTCCCCCTCAGTAACCTGTGTCTGCCTCCTCTTTTTAAAGCATCACTCATCCTTCTGACAGTCTTTCAAGGTCTGCACGATTATCCTCATTTCGCAGATGAGAAAGCTTGGGCCAAGAGAGGGAAATGATTTGCTTTCAAGTACTTTATCATTCCTTCAAAAATGCTTTAAAATGAGCATCGGGAATTCCCGGGCAGTGCAGTGGTTAGGACTCTGGGCTTTTACTGCCGAGGGCCCCAGTTCAATCCCTGGTCGGGAAACCAAGATTCCGCAAGCTGCGTGTGCGGCCAAAAAATAAATAAATAAAATAAAATGAGCATCTACTCTGATCTGGGCTGTGGGAATACAGCAGTGAACATGACAGAAAAGCAGTCCTAGGGCTGACATTCTAGTGGAAGAGAAAAAAACTAGTAAGTGGAACTAAATGATTTCCAGTTGTAAGTGCTATGAAGACCACAGATCTGGAAGATGGGCCTGAGGGTGATGGGGGCCTCCTTTAGAGCAGGTGGTCAAGGAAGGCCTCTCTCAAGAGATGGCCTTTGATCTGAGACCTGGAGGAGGAGGAGGAGGAAGAGCTGAGCTAAGAGCAGAGATCTAGGCAGAAGGAACAGTATTCAGCATTGATTGGGCACTTCTTATAGTATTATTATTCCATTTTACTGATGTTGAGACTGAGGCCCAGAGAAGTTAAATGAAACCAGTAAGTGAGGGAGGAGCCCTGAGGCAAGGAAGAGCTCTGGGCTCTTTCTAGGAATTTACTGCAGATCTGAGTGCTAGAATGAAGTGAAGAAGCAGGGAATTACCCTCAACTCGGTCTGTGTTTTCTCATCTCCCACAGCTTCCCTGGACAGGAGTACAGGTCTGCTAAACTGAGGCTTGTTTGGGAGATGAGCAGCTGGTCCTGCGGATGGTGGTGGGGATTTGGCTGTCTGGTGCTTAAAAAAAAAAAAAAATCCCCAAGTCCCTGGAGAAAGAAAGAAAAAACTGAGCTTCTCCCCTCTCACAATCCTGGCCGACTGTGGAAGAACCAGCCTGAAGGCCCTGCCCACCCAGGGCAAGGTCCACCAAGGAAGAGATGTTGCCCATTGTCTCCAGCTGCCTCCCTTGAGGAATGTTCAGCAGACTGTAGTCACACATCTCTCTCAGCTTCAGTTTCCCATCTATAAAATGGGGATAATAATAGTTTTTGTCTCACAGGGTTGTTGTGAAGATTAATGTATTATGTGAATTCCTACAATATGTATGGGCTCACACACTGTGACCTATTTCTATTGCTTATTATATTATTACAATTACTATTATTATTATTTCTATGACTTATTATTAACCATGAAGCAACCTTGTAAGGTCAGGCTGATCTTGTCCATTTCAAAGACAGGAACCTAAAGTCCAGGAGGGGAAACTGACGTGGCTCAGTCGGTAAACCCCGGGCCAGCTCAGTGTTCCAACAGCCTTGTCCACCACCTCAGGCCAGGCCCAGAAGGTCCTACCTTATGCTTTAAGGCTGTGATCCCACACTCACAAGCACCATCAGTGTGGCAAAACCTCTGGAGACTGTAAATGGCTTTAATGAGAGTGATTCTGACCCAGCAGTAGGAAGCAGCCCTGCCCAGCCCACTAGCTAGAGGAAAGGCACAGAATAGGACTGGAGAGTGGGCAAGTGGCCGAGAGGGGCATGCCCTCCTGAGGGCTGCCCACTGTTCAGAAGCAGGCGCCCTCTCTCCTGGGAGCAGGCCCAGGCCCGGCCGTCTTTAGTGTAGATTGTGCCACACCTCTTGAGGGTCTCAGGCCTGTAGGGTGTGATTTAGCATCCACATTGCCCCAGGGGATCTTTTTAAAATACACATTTGACCTGCCTGCCCGCCTCCTAGAATCCTTCCCTGGCTCCCCATGCCTACAGGGTAAAATCCAAACCCTTTCCCCCCAGTCCAATCTGATCTGGTCCTACAGCGTCTCCACCCACTTTGCCCAGGTTCCCAACCACCTGCAGCCCTGGGCTTTGCACATGCTGTTTCCTTTGCAGGGAAGGCCCCAACACTTTCCCCTCTCCCTGTATTATCTGATCTGCCTGCAACACTCAGAAAAATATCACCTCCTAACCATCGCATTATCCCAGCTGCCAAAAACAGGGCAAGCTTTGCGGTCAAAACTGGTTTTGAATCTCAGTTCTACTATGTACAGTTGTGGGACCCTGGGGAACTCACTTCATCTCTGTAAGCCTCAGTGGACTCATCTATAAGTTGGGGATAGTAATACCTAACTCAAAGGTTTTAGAAAGGATTAGATGACAAATCAAATGCAGTACTTGTCACACCCTTGTCACACACAGGAATTCACAAGATGGAAGTCCCCTTCTTCCCGAGGGTTTTACTATTGATCACTTTTAGGGAACAGAGACTACCAAAGTACACACTTTGGGGAAATAACAAGGATTCCAGACTCTAACAAAGTTCTTAAAAGATCCTGACCCCCTTCCAGAGATATGGGCTGGGCTCTGCTTTCTTACCAAGAGTGGAGCTCCAGAATCGTCCCTTCAGGTCTATCCCCAGGTTATTCTGAGCGAGCAAAGCTAGCTCTCCAAGGCAGCACCCTGGCCAAATCCTCCAACCATAGCAGCATGGACAAGGTCAGGCTACCTGGCCTCCAAGGCTTTCCATAAGCTGCTTCCTCAGCCTGAAAACCTTGCAACCCAGGCTTGAATCCATCCCCTTTTCCCTTTAGAAGGAACAGAGCCAAAAGTCTGCCACCCATGGGACCCTTTCTGACAACCTTGCCTGCTCTGGGAGCCACTGAAACCTAGTGGATGAAGAAGGAAGACCCATACTACCCACACTGCACAGGCTGGAATGGAAGCGATCTAGGTGGGAACCCAGATCTATCCTCTGCCTCTGAGCCTCAGTCTCTTCATGGTAAAATAAGAATGAGTCCTACCTCACAGGTTTGTTAGAGGATTAAATATGACAACGTGTGTTAAGTGCCTAATAAATGTTAAGTTCCTTCTGCCAACAAGCCCCCTCTGTGTCCTTCATGTGTCCTTCCCGTGCCTGGAATGACCTTTCTCCATATCTGTCAAAACTCTGTTCACCCTTCAAGGCTTAGTCCAGCCTAACATATCAGTTCCTTCTCTGAGCCTTCAGGGCACTAACTTGAGTTGGCTTTCTTTGCAGATTTCAGGCACTGTTGTACCTTTTTGCCCCATTAGAGGGTAGCTCTTCAAGGCCAGGGCTGATTCCCTTGGGGAGGCTGCCTTGGGCAGGGGAACACGGGGCTTTTAAATACCATTAGGGAAAATTCAAAACATAACCAAGAGTAAAGAAACTAACGCAGATGTAGAGAACGGACGTGTGGACATGGGTGGGGGTGGGCAAGGGTAGTGTGGGATGAACTGGGAGATTAGGCTTGACATAAATACGCTACCACGTGTAAAATAGCTAGCTAGTGGGAACCTGCTGTACAGCACCGGGAGCTCAGCTTGGTGCTCTGTGGTGACCTGGATGGGGGGGATGGGCGGGGGAGGGAGGTCCAAGAGGGAGGAGATATATGTATACATATAGCTGATTCACTTCACTGTACAGCAGAAACTAACACAACATTGTAAAGCAATTATACTCCAATTAAAAAAGTATAAAGTAGTTTGAAGAACTTCTTGTACTCGTAACTCAGCTTCAACAAATACCAGCAGGAATGGCCAACCTTGTTTTACTCTCCCTTCTCTTTATAAATGTTATTCTTAGGATCCTGGCTCTGGAGGGGGAACTGGTGCTCTGTCTGTGGTTGACAGGTGTTGGAGGATTTCCCCAGGGCCCCTGGCTGGGACATGTGCCATGGAACTCCCAGTGTTGGGAGAGGCAAGTCTCACACTGCACAGCCCTCCCTCCTGTAGGTACAGACTTAGGGCTGGGACTCAGGCCAGCAGAGAGAAGGAAGGACATCCTCGCATATGGGGGCTGTGGCCTGCTGCCCACAGTCTTTTGAGCTATACCTGGGGACTTCTCAGGATCGGTATAGGACCAGGGCCTCTATTTTGGGGAAGTCCTGCTTCTGTCTTGAAGGGACTCAGTTCTGCATGGTGGTTTCAAATGGCACTCTGTCCCGGAGGCTTCACTAAGCCTGGGTCTGGGCATATCCTGGGGAGCCTAGACCCAAAAGCCCCTGATTGCCTTTGGGTTCTGGCTCTACGTCTCTCACTGCAAGTCTGAGCCAGCCCCAGACCACGTGGTTTATGCCTCAGTTCTGGGCTCGCTTCTCCTCCTGGCTGGTCTCCTGCACCACATGGACCCTCTCTGGCAGTACCAGTTCCACATTCTCCTCCCAGGAGACCCAAATGTGGACAAACCATCCTTGTTGAGACACTACATGGAGGGCATCTCTGTTGAGGGTGTTGCCCAGGCAGTTGCGGTGGACTTCTCAGTGCCCTTCATGGAGGCAGAGCCTGGGGGTCCAGCTGGCCAGGAAAGGTCACCACCCACTCCTGAGGGGGAGAGCCCACCCATCAGGAAGAGAGGGGGCCTTGGTGGCCATGACAAAGATGAACTCTGGACCAAGAGCACAGGTCTGAGTCCTGGCCTACCCTGTGACCACGGGCAGCCTACATGATCTCTCCAGCCCTCGATATCCTTACCTGTAAAATAAGAGGCTACACTGGGTGACTCCGGGGGCCTTTCCTAACTATAGGGAACTGTGAGAGCTTAGTCCAGCTCTGTCTTCCTCCTCCCTGCTTCACCTCATGCACGAGGGACCCTCTCCAGGATGGCTTCCTCATCCCAGATGGCTTCTTCTGTGTCCTCAAAACTCACCCCCGTTTTTGTGACCACCTCCTACACCTGCCTTTTGGTTCATTCTTTTTTTTTTTTAATTTGTGTATTTATTCATTTATTTATTTGGCTGCGTTGGGTCTTCGTTGCCGCACACGGGCTTTCTCTAGTTCCAGCGAGCAGGGGCTACTCTTCTTTGCGGTGCGCAGGCTTCTCATTGCAGTGGCTTCTCTTGTTGCGGAGCACGGGCTCTAGGCACGCGGGCTTCAGTAGTTGTGGCACACGGGCTCAGTAGTTGTGGCTCGTGGGCTCTAGAGCACAGGCTTAGTAGTTGTGGCGCACGGGCTTAGTTGCTCCACGGCATGTGGGATCTTCCCGGACCAGGGCTCAAACAGGGAAGAATCTGCCTGCCTGGTTGGCAGGCAGATTCTTAACCACTGCGCCACCAGGGAAGTCCTACCTGTGTGATCTTGAGTAAATTACTTAAACTCTAAATTTTAGTTTCCTCATTGGAAAATGGGATTAAATGAGATATTGCAAACAAAGTGCTTGACAAACACTTGTTTCTTCAGGTCTGTTGGGAAAACAAGCTTATCCACAGAAGGTGTTTAGCATAAAACATGGCACCTAATAAGCATTCTTACCAAGACCCTCCCAACACTGGAGCACACGAATTCACCAGCCCTGCCACCCCTTGGGCTCCTCAGCATGTATTAAGTCCTATGTGTGCTCAGACTGTGCTGGGCTCTGGAAATCAGGTGGGCCTGGTTACTTAGCAAGGTAGAGGGCGTCGTGCCCAGGGCGAGGGGCTGAGCTGCCCCAGGCACCGAGTCAGAAGACTCCCCACAGATCACCGGGTGACACCCCGCTCTCCAGTACCCCCACCTCCAGTCACCACTTAAACAGCTGTTGGATTTCCCCCTTCTCTCCATTTCCTCACAAATACCTCAGTCCAGGCAACAACCTTCTCAGGAACCTCTGCTTCCACAAATGCCCTCTCTTCCCCCTCCACTGTCTGGCCAGAGTGAGCTTTTCAAAACACCAACCTGACCGCATGATGCTTCTGCTTAAAATCCTTCAATGGCTCCTGCTACTTTTGTGTAAAGGCCACTCTTTGCTGGGGCCTACGAAAGATACTGCAGGACCTGGCCCGTCTTGCCTCATCACACGGCATCAGGGCTGGCATACGTGCAGCTCTCTCTCCTTGAAAGTGATCCCCACGCCTCCCCTTGGGTTCCTCAAATTACAGCTCTACTGTTCAGAAGCCCTCCCCAGCCCTGGGAGTCTCTTCTTTGCAGCCCTGGTCATGGAAGCAGTTTTCCTTTCATTCAGTGGCAGGCTGCTCCCCGTTTTCATTCATCATTGCAGGCCATGCCTGGCATGGGCAGGGGCAGAGCTTATAAATACTTGCTGAATGAAGAAGCCTCTCAGTATACATACAGGACAAGACGACTAGCTGGATGAAGCCATTCACCTGTCATGCAGCTGATCAAGAACTGAGGTATTTTGACTCTACCCAGCTCTTTCCATTAAACTGCCCTGATTCCCGTCCCCTTCTGTCCTCAATGGAGGATTCAAAACTAATTCTGGATTCCTTCTTGACTGCCGAGGCCAATGACTCGCTCCTACTGCAGGAACTTGGCAGGAGACCTTTTGCGGCTTGGTAATCACCAATAGAACATCCTTTGAGAGCGTCCCCCAGCGGCATCGGGAGGTTCTGGAGAAAGCAAAACCCTCCAACATCCTCTTCCTGGTGGTAGGCCACAAGAGTGACCTGGTGGTTGAGGGAGAGGTGATGCCGGGGGGAGGGGAGAAGCTGGCTGCCTCTTGGGGCGCTCACTACGTTGAGACCTCAGCCGAAAGCAAGGGTGACATCAGCACAGCTTTCAAGCTGCTCACTCAAGAGATCTAAGAGCTGTCGGGCTTCCCTGGTGGTGCAGTGGTTGAGAGTCCGCCTGCCAATGCAGGGGATACGGGTTCGTGCCCCAGTCCACGGAGCAGCTGGGCCCGTGAGCCATGGCCGCTGAGCCTGTGCGTCTGGAGCCTGCGCTCCGCAACGGGAGAGACCACAACAGTGAGAGGCCCGCGTACAGCAAAAAAACAAAAACAAAAAAAGAGATCTAAGAGCTGTGAAGAGATGGGTCATGGAGCCAAACCCAGGGTGGGAGGGAGTGAAAAGCAGGGTCCCACCACAGACCAAGCCTCAGGAGGCAGAGGCCCAAACACGGCAAGGTGGATGTATCCATGCTGGTGGCCCCTGGGTGGAACAGCTACACTCCCTGAAGCCCACGGAACCCTCACAATCCACAAGGGCTCTGCCAGAAACAGAACAGGATGATGCTAGGTGCCACTGAAGGTCATGACCCTGAGGTCTCAAGGGGCCTGGTTTCCTCTGCACGATGGTAAAAATACTAGGATCAGGGACACCAACAACTAAGAACACAGAGAAACCTGCACAGAAAGGCCTTTCTCCAAGTCTACTGCCATCCTTTCTTAGCGTCAAGGATGAACTCCAGAAGTTCCAGAAGAGCAGGTCAAAAAAGGATTTCCCAAAACCAGGATGCCTCTTCAGGTTGGGGCTCATGAGAGAAGGTCACCCTGCTCAATTCTTATGGCAGACAATCTGGACTAAAAGTCCTACTGATGGTAAGGCCTTCCTTGGAGTAAAATGGAAAAATTCCTGGGTCTTTTCCTCCATCACAGAAATCAATAATGGTGCTGCCATCTGCTGACTAGAGAGCTACATCCAGCCTTGCTTACCCTCCTCTGGCATTTCAAAGGCTGTAAGCCATGCACCCTGTGTCTTTCGATTAATAACTTCTTTATTCTGGAAAAGCAAATGAAAGTCATATTCATATAAACACTGACATTACAAAGTACAGGGAAAAGGGGGAGGGAGAAGGAAACAAAAACCTCTACAAATCCTGCTAATACTCTCTCACCAAACAAGACCATAATGCTTTTCCCCAATTCAATCACTTATATAATAAACCACAAATAAAATCTTCTCTGGAAGATACACTGCTCCTCTTTGAGATGGCAGGAAAAAGGGACCGGAAGTTGGGGTAGGAGGCTTTATTCTTTTGGCAGATCCTCTCAGTCATTATAGATATTGCTGCACTGTTAATAAAAAATATATGCTTCTCTGTAAAGCATTAAAAAAAAAAATCCAAGGATGAGATGGCTGAGGTCTCAGCTCAAGTATCTCCAAATACATTGTTGTCCATTCCCTGACCTTTCCGTGTGTTATTTCTTGGTTGTTTTCCGGATCAATGCCATTCTCTGAACGGAGAGAGAAATAAGCAATTACACAGATTAGAGTCAGGAACTTTCCGGGACATCCATGTGTGGCTACCAGGTAGCATGGTCTACACCACAGGCTGGACTCCTCAGGAACCTACAGGCACAAGGCAGCTCAGCAGTTCCTTTTAACTCAAGCACAGTCTGCAGGGCCCTAAGAGAAGTTTCCATAGGCCAGTGGACCCATTTCATTGACCAAAGGACCCCAAAAGCCCTATACTAGCAGGATGGCAAAAACAGTTAAAAGCAGAAGGTGACAGCTCCTGCCTTTTGGGGATTTAAGGGACAGGCCATCAAAACGTGCTTTCTAGGCTTACCCCCTTCCCCTAATCTCCTTCTCTGATGATGGAGAAAATAAGGAAGAGGGCTCTGTTTTGAGCCTGTTGCCAACACGTAAAGGGAGCTGACATTCCTCACTTGATAGCCTGCAATGAAGGAAAACCGACCTTAACAATTTCCACCATAACCCATCAGAGAAACATTCAGATCATGGGTTTCAAATCTTACTATTACCAGCCACTGGCCAAATTAATGACTTGCTTTGCTCACCCTTTTTGACTAAGAGATTGTTTGAACATTATGATATTGGTTGATTGATAAATAAATAAATAGGGCTGAAAAGTGGATAATTTGAGAGCAGAGCCAAATGACCGTCTACTGTCTGGAGGGACTTCCTTCTGAACAACATTGCAGTCCTTCGATTCCGGCTATTGGCGGTCTCCTTGTAGGGCTTCCTCTATGAGCTCTGTAAACATACCCACTCCAGAGATCCCAGGCTATGGAAAAGCGAGGTACACGCAGCCAGAACTGCCCGACTGTGGCCATCAAGCTTGGAAAAAGCCCACTTTTCAAATCAGAGTAGCCAGTTAAATTAAGACTTGTCAAATGGAGGCCAACATTGTTATGAGACTGACCAATGACTGGGACAGCTTGTTCCCCAGCAGAAGTGGAGACAGGTTCTCTTACTGACCCCTCAGTTCTGCAGTAAGAGGGACGGAGAACAAAGGTTAAGCTGGGGCAGAGGCCAGATGCCTGGCAAAGCAGCCTGGGTGCTACCTCCTAGCACAAGTACAGCATATTTCTGCTTTCCTTAAACTGCCCTCTAGCTGGAGGGCCCTATATGATGTTCAAATCAGCAACAATGAAGGAAGATTTCTTTAAAGAGATGTGGAGGGGGCGAGTTCCATACAGGTTAGAAGAACCTAGAATCAACAGCTTTAAGTGGCACCCATTAGAGTTGAGAGAAAAAACTGAGACCCCATATGGGAACAACAAAGCACCTAGGAAAAATCTGGCTGATCTCCTGTGCAGCCCTGCTGCCTCTTGCCCTCTCTGACATTTGGGGGAAATGACAACCACAGTGATGGTAGCTGTGTGCATTCTCTCTGAGACACAGCTCAAGGGACCAGCTGTGGCTGGCCCGAGACTCTGAAGCCTTCTCACCTGTTTGTGAGCTTCTGTGGTGCAAGCTTTTTTGTAGGGTCGTATTTCTTCAGAGCCAAATCCTGGGATCCACATGTTCCACTGGCGTTCTGTAAGGAAGAAGCCCACACAGAGATAAGGGGACCAGGAAGGCAGTGTCAAGGTGCAGTGTGACCCTCAGACAAGGGTCAGGGAGGACTAATCTGGGCAATCAACTGTACTAATTAACAGTAACTCTGCAGAGGGGCTCTGTGGGACACAAATGCGGGAATCACATATGGTGCCTCCAAGGTTTTAAAGGACACTATTTGACCTTCTTGCAAAGAAATAAGAGGTAAATGAGTCAAAACTTTGAGTGTGGAGCCCTAAGGTTTCCATGCAGCTCTTCAGGAAAGGAAAGTTATTTGTTTCTTCAATCGTCTTACCCCTATGCTCAAGGTAACCCCTCTCAAACCGAAAGGAGGAATAGGAACAGAAAGGCATTCTTTGCAATCTGGAGTTAAGAGCCAAGCCCCACTTCTGCTGCTTCACTGTGGAGCAATATGACGTTGGTCTCAGTTTCTTCACCTTTTATATGGTAGTAACAACAGAAATAACCACCTGAGAGGATGGTTGAGAGGTTTCAATGGCATAATGCAATCCCAGAGCCTGGGATAAATACATAGAGATACAGATACAGACACAGGTATGTCCACGCCACAGCTGCATGTCCTTGTGCCACTGGATATGACCATCCCTGTAAGACTGGCACTACAAGTTATCAGAGGGCAGAGATTTGGTTTTTCCACTTTTTCAGTAACTGGCATAGCCACATGGCCCCCTAAGTCCACATATAAAAGTGTCCTGGACTTCCCTAGTGGCACAGTGGTTAAGAATCCGCCTGCCGATGCAGGGGACATGGGTTCGAGCCCTGGTCCAGGAAGATCCCACATGCTGCAGAGCAACTAAGCCTACGCGCCACAACTACTGAGCCTGCGCTCTAGAGCCCACGAGCCTCAACTACTGAGCCCACATGCCACAACTACTGAAGCCCACATGCCTAGAGCTCGTGGTCAGCAACAAGAGAAGCCACCTCAATGAGAAGCCTGCGCACCGCAACGAAGAGTAGCCCCCACTCGCCGCAACTAGAGAACGCCCATACACAACAACGAAGACTCAACACAGCCAAAAAAAAAAAAAAAAGTGTACTGCACTTTAAGTACATCCAATATAAAAAAAAAATTTTACTTACACAAGATTATTTAGGGAATAAATCTCTAATCAAAAGGAGTTACACGGGGACTCCTTTATCATGCTCCCCTAGAGCACTGAAAACATTTGTTTTGCAAATTTGATTTGCCCCAGGCAGGCACTTACTTAAAATCAAATTGAATATTAGTGGTTTTATAGTTATACTTTGTGTCTAATGCACAGCAAATATTGTGTGAATGAATGATTCATGATTGGTTCTAGAATAATTTTATATACAGCTCTCTTCCAATATTTCTTTGAAAATAAAAATGAAACTTTCTGCTAATAATAAGTTGTTGTCAGTACTTGAAAGTGACACTAAGATTATTCTCTGGGAATTACACTTTACAATCAACACAAAGTGGATCAGGATATGGATATGCAAAGTCACTTTAAAGAGAGTAGCTACCAGGCATGAATGCAAATATGTAAGTATGTGTAACTATATATTTAAATAAGTGTGTACAGTTGACCTTTGAACAAGGCAGGGGTCAGGGGCGCCAACCCTCCCTGCACTTGAAAATCTGCATATAACTTATAGTCAGCCCTCCAACCATGCTGTTCCTCCATAAATGCAGTTCCTCCATATTCGCAGATTTAACCAACCGTGGGTTAGGTAGTACTGCAGAATTTACTACTGAAAAAAATCACCAATAAGTGGACCGTATGCAGTTCAAACTCGTGTTGTTCAAGGGTTAACTGTATTTATATTTTATATAATATTAATAGAATAGCAACAACATTTAGTGAATAAAATGTGTAACAAAATGGCTGGGACAAAGCAGCATTGTACAAAGCATTCTATGTTCATTATCTCATTTAACTTTCACATTTATGAAAAAAGATCCTGTCTCAAAAATACACATATTGAATATACTGAAGATACATTCTTGCAAGGAAACATTACGTGCATAACTGACTCAGTAATTCTGTACCATGAAAAGTAATCAAATGATCTTCACTTCAGACAAATCAAATGGAACATATGTCAGGTGTAATCACAATATAAATATTCATGCACTGTACAGCATTTATGGTAATATATATGGTAACATATGTGTATGTGTAATATGTGTGTATTTGCATATACATGTTTATAATAGATTCTGATTAAAATATATTGTGGGGGGGCTTCCCTGGTGGCACAGTAGTTGCGAGTCCGCCTGCCGATGTGGGGGACGCGGGTTCGTGCCCCGATCCGGGGGGATCCCACATGCCGCGGAGCGGCTGGGCCCGTGGGCCGTGGCTGCTGGGCCTGCGCATCCGGAGCCTGTGCTCTGTGGC
>NC_041216.1:13196692-13207626 GCF_002837175.3 Physeter macrocephalus | reverse complement strand
CGCAACAGGGGAGGCCACAACAGTGAGAGGCCCACGTACCGAAAAAAAAAAAAATTGTGGGGACTTCCCTAGTAGTCCAGCGGTTAAGACTCCACACTCCCAATGCAGGGGGCCCGGGTTCAATCCCTGGTCAGGGAACTAGATCCCGCATGCCACAACTCAGAGCCTGCATGCCACAACAAAAAGATACCGCATGCTACAACTAAGACCCGGCACAAATAAATAAATAAATATTTTTTTAAAAAAGAAATGTTATTAAAAATATATATATTGTGGAAATGCAAAAAAAAAAAAAAATATATATATATATATATATACATATTGAACACATATTCAAGTAAAATAGGTTAGGAGATACATAAGTTAATCAGTTTAGTAACCCTGAACATTTACATTCAATTAAACCTAAAGATAATGAACTAGTATGAATATATACTCTACAAATAAATATGCTTAATGCAAAAAAAAAAAAAAACAGAAATAAAGAAAGACCATGTCAATCAGAAGGGGAGGTTATTCAACTATTCAAGTATAGAAAATAGCCGGGTCAGAAACAAACACTGGCAGTGCCCATCCCAGCCCATCCAGAAGAGAGCCATCAAGAGTTTACAGCCTCACTGGCAAGCTTATCCTTGCTGGGCGCAGGGCAGGGAAGTTGTGGGCAGCAGGCCTAGATGGTTAACATCAGATTCCCTAATTCCCCAAACCCTGATCCCAGGCCTCCAAACAACCTTCTGATTATGATTCAGGTTCCATTAGGCCCACTACAGAAGCTATTCTGGTCATGCAGACTTTTGAGTATCCATGTCTGTGATAATTCTTACCCTTAATGAAGAAACTGATATTCCAATTTTATTTTCAACAATTAAAATACAGAATATTTTTTAAAACAGGAATGTTAAACTTTGAAAGTAATATAATCTGCTGTGGGATTTTTTTTTTTGGTATGGTAAAATATACATAAAATTTATATTTTAACCATTTTTAAGTGTACAGTTCAGTGGCATTAAGCACATTCACACAACCATTACCACTATCCATCTCTGAAACTTCATCAATCCAAACCAAAACTCTGTACACATTAAACAGTAACGCCCATTCCCCCATCCTCCTAGTCCCTGGTAACTACCATTCTACTTTTTGTCTCTATGCATTTGTGTTGTGGTGGTTTTAAAACATGTCTGTCATCAAGAAGTGGAGTCTGTATTCCCTCCCCTTGAACCTGGACAGGTCTTTGTGATTGCCTCAAAGAACACGATTCAGCAGAAGTAATGCTGTGTGACTTCGGAGACTGAGTTACCAAAGGCCATGCTGTTTCTGCCAAATGGCTAAGGGACACTTGTTCTGGGAGCCCGCAGCTGCCATGCAGAAGTCCAGCTATCCTGGGACTGCATATGAGGAGACCAGGTAGAGAAGCCACAGAGACAGCCAGAGAGTGACTTGTGGAGTCCCTGCTTTTTGAGTGTTCCAGGCCAGGCATCATACGTGGACGTGATGAAGCTCTGTTACAGGTTAAACTGTGTCCTCCAGAAAGGTGTATTGAAGTCCTAACCTCCAGTACTTCAGAATGTACTGGAAATAGGGTTGTTGGCAGACATAAGTAGTTAAGATGAGGTCATACTGGAGGAGGGTAGGCCCTTAATCCAGCATGACTGGTGTCCTGTGAGAAGAGACACAGACACACAGGGGAGAAGCCCATGTGAAGACCGAGACACAGGCTGGAGCGATGCAGCTACAAGCCAGAGAATGCCAAGGATTGCTGGCCACCACCAGAAGCTAGGAAGCAGCAAGGGAGGATTCTTCAACAGAGGCACTGGAGAGAGCTTAGCCCTGTTCTTCTGGCTTCCAGAACTAAGAGAATAAATCTGTGTTTTTGTTTTCTTGTTTTTGTTTTTTTTTTAATTAATTTATTTATTTTTGGCTGCATTAGGTCTTCGTTGCTGCACACGGGCTTTCTCTAGTCGCGGTGAGCGGGGGCTACTCTTCGTTGCGGCACATGGGCTTCATCATTGCGGTGGTTTCTCTTGTTGCAGAGCACGGGCTTTAGGCGCACGGGTTTCAGTAGTTGTGGCACACGGGTTTAGTTGCTCCGTGGCATGTGGGATCTTCCCGGACCAGGGATCGAACCCACGCCCCCACCATTGGCAGGTGGATTCTCAACCACTGCACCACCAGGGAAGCCCCCAGTCTGTGTTGCTTTAAGCTATCTAGTTTGTGGTACCGTTACGGCAGCCCTAGGAGACTAATATGCCTTCCTTCAAAACACCCTCTGCCCCAGCCACCACCTGACTTCAATCACATGAGAGATCCTTAGCAAAGCTGCCCAGCTAAGCCCAGTCCACCCCCAGGCCCATGAACAAAACGAACAACTGTTACTGTTTTAAGTCATGTTTGTTACACAATAATAAATAATTGAAATAGCTGTCTTTTGCTATTAATACCAGCAATGTTAACCAGAAGTGTGTTATTTATTCCACCTCCACTACCAGCGCCTCCCAGAGCAGTATCTCCCTGACACTGGGAAGGAAGCCTTTCAGCCATGGGCTGATCTGCACTCAATCCCTTAATATCTTCTGCCTCATTCCCTTGGCCTGTCTTTGTAGGCACAGACTGTCCCCTTTCTTTTGATCACACTGCAACCAATGCAGGGGGGTAGCTTATTCATTTTACAATTATCAATGTTAGGTGGGTATCTCCCAGAAAAACCCAAGCTCAAATTTACTATTAAGTAGAACAGCAGAATACAAAATTATATGTACATTATGGATATAATGTTCTTGAGAAAAATACATCAATAAGCTAAAAACTGGAAGGAAAATACCATTATATGTATGGTAGAGATATAATAGCTACATTTACTAAGCTCTTACTTTGTGCCAGTCACTTTACGAACATAACCCATAATCCTCACAACGACCCTGTAAGGAGGGTATTATGATCCCCACTATACAAATGAGGAAACCAGCTCTAAGAGAAAGGAAGTAGGAAGGATAAGGTGGTACAGTTAGAAAGTGGCACATCCAATGCCAGGGTTCATTCCCCCTACCATACATGGATTTCTCTTCCTGTTTTGTTTTTTTTTTTAAAATAAATTTATTTATTTATTTTTATCTATGTTGGGTCTTTGTTGCTGCGCGCGGGCTTTCTCTAGTTGCGGCGAGCGGGGGCTACTCTTTGTTGCAGCGCGCAGGCTTCTCATTGCGGTGGCTTCTCTTGTTGTGGAGCACGGGCTCTAGGCGCGCGGGCTTCAGTAGTTGTGGGACGTGGGCTCAGTAGTTTGGCTCACGGGCTTTAGAGCACAGGCTCAATAGTTGTAGCGCATGGGCTTAGCTGCTCCGCAGCATGTGGGATCTTCCTGGACCAGGGCTCGAACCCGTGTCCCCTGCGTTGGCAGGCGGATTCTTAACCACTGCGCCACCAGGGAAGTCCCTCTCTTTCCTGTTTAATGCTACTATTGCATGAATACATAAATCCCAGAGCCCAGAAGTCTGATCCCAGCATGAAGGTTCCTGGAGGAACAATAGTGTGGATACCTCAGGGAGAAATGAGACCACATACCTAGATGCAGCTGGACATCTTTCACCTCCAGGGTGCTGGACTTGCGATGCCGAGCAAGCTGGCACGCTGCTGTCACCACGCTCTCGATAAAATCATCAGCAATCTGCAGCAGCATCTGGGGGAAAAAAAGTGGGGGAGAGTAACCATGACACTGGCAGAGTAGGCTCCTGTTGCTGGGACAACTGTATCTGCTTGAATCACATATTCAGTCAGGCTTTCTAACAGAAGGCCTGGAATCAGCATTTGAGCAAAGGTGGGGAAGAGGAGTGAGGACCGCAAGAGGAACACATTAACTCATTAACCAGGTTGAGAGAAACTCACACCTTTCTGAGGATGTACTTTCCGTACTTTCTACCTAGCAGCGATCAACCAGCCCAACCCCTACCCCCTCCACATCTTCTTATGAATTAGGTAGGAAAATAAAAGTGAATCATTAAATCCTTACTCCCTCATATTCTCTTAAAGCATTTTTATTTCCATTATCTCACCTAGTCCTTAAAATCATCCTGTGAAAAAAATGGGGCATAGATTTTACCCTAACTCTATAGAGGAGGATGCTAAGATTCAGGGAGATTAACTTGTTCATGGCCATGTAACTATTAAGCAGCAAAACCAGGATTCAACTTCAAGGTTCTGAGTCCAAATCCTGGATTCTTTCCAGTTCATTATCAATTATTCCTAGACTGTGTGAAGAGCAAAATCAGAATTCTGAAGTTAAAAATCTACATTAAAAAAACTGAAATTTTGATCAATGAATACATTCCTCATGGCTTCCTCTGCTGACCAAAAAAATAAAATAAAATAAAATTACAACCAGAGTTATAAACATTCCTTGTTCTGCTGGACTATCAATGTATTGTCATCTTTCCTATGGAACCAAACAGATGCCATCTAAAGGAAAGATTTCTAATTAAACATGGCAGATCAACTCTAAAAATGACCTCCTCTCCTTCCCTACACCCAGTAAAATAACCAGAAAGGAAAAAATATATATATATATAAATCCATAAAGACAACAAGAACAGGAGAGAAAACCTTAATGGACAAGATATTCCAATAAACTTTTAACGTAAATTTTTGTTAAAGAGGTAACAAAGGAAGAATGAGAACTGACCTAGCAGACAGAAGGTATAACACAAATGCACGCAGACGGGACACCAATGACAACGAACTGATTTGCCCTTCGCAACTCCTAAGAGATCCAGGATTTGGAGGTGTCATTAACCACAGAAGACTGGATTGAGGTATGGAACTAAAAACTGGACAATTGTTACATGTCTGTACAGAGTAGTCCCCCAACCCCCACACTTCAAAAGCAGCCAAGTGACTTCCCACACGTACCTGACCCAGAACACAGTAGGTTTACTCCCCAGAAAAACTGAACAGGATTGGCTACGGATGAGAGTACGCCAGACACAGCAGAGACAAGGGAAAGACACAGCCCCTTTCTCTTGCCTAGCTTCCAGGATGTTAGAAGCTAGAGATAAACCCTCCAGATAGGAGACTAAAGGATTTTTCTCTGCATATACTAAATGATTCCAGAGAAAAAACTTACAGATACTGATTAGGGAATCCCCCATTAAGAAGGTTGACTATGGACAAATTATTCTGAAGTGAAGCCAGTGGTATGCTGGAGCCAGATTAGATGAGGTCATGAAGGCCAATTATATGCATTTCTTCCCAATCCTGCATTCAGTGACAACATGTTGATAGCTTAAAATAGGGCATAGTGAGAATATTTACACCACAGAAATCAGGAAATGCTGAAAGTCAGAGTCTTTTTCTCCACAGAGCTGGTTGTTAAACATTTACCAATACATGACTGGGCAAAGACCATCAGTCAATAAGTTCTGCTTCAGATCAGGTTTTTAGTGGCTCTTTCTTTAAGAACGGATAGCCAGAATCACCAGACATTTGAAGAAAGTCTCCAACACTAAAAGGAAAATAAACAAACCAAAGGGGAAAAAAGGGACCCAGAGGAAACAAAGACAATGCAGGGAAAAGAAGAAAATGTCAAACAATGTAATTAATATCCTTAGAGAGAAAAATAAGATACTACAACTGTAAAATAAGAACAGAATGGCTTAGGGAAAAAAAAGTCCACAAGAAAAAGTTTATGGAAATTAGAATTTTTATTATAAAAGAAAGTTAAAATTTAGAAGATAAACTAAGGAAAATCTCCCCAGCAAGTAGAATTTAGAATTACAAAGAAATGAAAAAAGAGAAAAGATTAAAAAACCTAAGAGGATCAATGCAGAAGAGCCAACATCCAACCGTCATTCCACACAGAAAGAAAAAAAGCAGAGAAGAAATTATCAAAAAACTAAGATTAAAAAAATGGAACCTTCATACACAGCCAGTGGGAATGTAAAAGGATGGAATGCTTTGTAAAAACAGGAAGTTCCTCAAAGGAAAAACACAGAGTTTTACCATATGACTCACCAATTCCAGTCCTAGGTATACACCCAAGAGAAATGAAAATGCATGCCCACAGAAAACTTGTACATGAATTAAGAAAAAGAAAGAGGGGCTTCCCTGGTGGTGCAATGGTTAGGAATCTGCCTGCCAATGCAGGGGACACGGGTTCGAGCCCTGGTCCGGTAAGATCCCACATGCCATGGAGCAACTAAGCCCATGTGCCACAACTACTGAGCTTGCGCTCTAGAGCCCACAAGCCACAACTACTGAGCCCGTGTGCCACAACTACCGAAGCCCGTGCGCCTAGAGCCCATGCTCCGCAACGAGAAGCCTGCGCACCACAACAAAGAGGAGTCCCAGGGGCTTCCCTGGTGACGCAGTGGTTGCGAGTCCGCCTGCCGATGCAGGGCACACGGGTTCGTGCCCCGGTCCGGGAAGATCCCACATGCCGTGGAGCGGCCGGGCCCGTGAGCCATGGCCGCTGAGCCTGTGCTTCTGGAGCCTGTGCTGCGCAACAGGAGAGGCCACAACAGTGAGAGGCCCGCGTACCACAAAAAAAAAAAAAAAAAAGAGTAGCCCCCGCTCACCACAACTAGAGAAAAGCCTGCATGAAGACCCAATGCAGCCAAAAATTAAAAAAAAAAGAAAAAGAATATTACTTAGAAATACAGAGGAATGTTCTAGAAACAATTAAAATTGTTGAAAGTGACTGCCTGTGAGCAGCAGCCTACGCCCTTTTTGACAGGCAAAAGTAGCAGTGCTGTTAGGTATAAAGTGCTAGGCATTCTCCTAGGTGATTTGTATAAGTTATTCATGGGACCCTGACAATAACCCTGTAGATAAATAATGTCATACCTTACCAAAACAGGAGGAAGCTGAGTCTCAGAAAAGTTAACTGACCCACCCACAGAGCCAAGTCTCAAATTCAGACTTGTCTGCCTCTAAAATCTGTGCTCTTAACGGCTATTCTATACTATTTCTCAGGGACACAGTCTCTGGGGTACCCAATCCCACCTTACCTCCTCCACATCTTCATCCAATTGCTCATTAGGATCCACTTCTCTTACTAAGTCTTGTAATTTCTTCTTGGTCAATACCTAAAGTTAATTGGGAGAACATTTTTTTCAGCCAAGTAGCAAAGAAACAAACACCTCATTACCCTATAATGAAAGGCTATCAATTTGTTGGGTTTGGTTTCTACTTTCCAAAGAATTATCAGTCTGGCTTACTTGGTGCTATTACTACAAGACTATAGTCTCAAGAAAGAAATAGCCTAGGGAAAGGCAGAAAGAGCAATGTGGAAGAGAGGCCAACATCTGTCAGGTAGTTTTAGTAAACTCTAAATTAATTTGTAATTTTCTGACCACCACAAGTTGTACAGTGCCTCTGCTGCCTTTGGACAAGCTCTTCTACCCTTCTTCCTACCTGCTCAGCTCACAGTGCCTCCTTTCTGATGCTCTCCCAGCCCACCCAGGTAAAAGCAACCACTTCCTCCTTTGGCCTCCACTGTACCCTGTGTACCCTTCTATCATTGTGTACATTTATAAACTTGCCTGTTTCTGACTTAATAGGCTGAAGGCTCCTTGAGGGCAGGGAACACGTGTTCAAGTCTGTATAACTAAATATCGATATTTGTGAAAGTATGTACAACTATGATCCCTCTTTCATAAAGGAAATGTTATACCACATATATATGCCACTAAAGAAGGATCAAAAGACATACACTAAAATGCTAACCATAGTTATTTTGGGGTGGTGGTAGAATTTTGGGCTATTATTCTTTCTCTTTTTCTAAAGTTTTGCAATAAGCATTGCATGACATTGGAAATAAGGAAAAAATAATAATTTTTAAAATAAATATTTGTTAATAATGTCTCAGATCTATCCATTCAACCATCACTTAATTCAAGCCTTTGCCACATATCTTGATTTACTGCAAAAGTCTTAGACTTGGTGTTCCTCCCAGTCTGTCCCCTTTCCTACCTTTCTTGTCCCCTTACTGTCAAGTTAATCCTCCTAAGATATACAAGTTTTATTATGTTACTTTTAAGCTTATTAAATATTTGCAAAGATTGTTTATTGACTAAAAATTCCAAGGGAAACTGACTAGCATAGGCCTAGTATGTTCTGCCGTAATCCTACCTATACAATTTTTTCTCCTGCTCTTCTCCAACACCACACCCGTCATGGGTTGGTCTCCTGAATACCTGCCCAACCCTTCCCATTCACCGTTGCTAGTTCCTCCCCCATTCTCTTGAACTGTTGTCTCATCCTATTCTACCCAGCCTACAAGGCCCAAATCAAGAGAGTATACTTATTTCTTATGGCTCTGGAGGACAGAATCATGATCATGGGTAGAAACATGGGGTCAGATTTTAGAATCACTGCAGAAAATAAAGGCAGCAGCTAGATGAACTAGGAGAAAAGACTGGAGACAAGAGTACTTTTATTACAGGAATAATGAATAATGAATCCATTATTTAACTATTTTATTTTATTTAACAAGTATATAGCATATATATTTATATATAAATATATAAAAACCTGTCACAGGCAAGGTGTTGCGTCAGTGTGTGTATATATGGATGTATGTATATGTATATGCATACACACACATAAATACTACAAAGTAAAAACTGATAAATATACATGATATTTCGATAAAGAACTTGAGAAGTCTGAAAGGAAGAGGCAGCAGCTGAGACGGACATCTCTCAGAGTATTACTGCTTCAAAGAACAGATAAGAGGTGCCCACAGAGAACAAAAAGCGGATGATACCTGATTGTTTTCAGGGCTGAGACGCCCTCCCGTCCCAGGAGTGCCTGGGATCTTTACCACTGTAGTGCTATTGGCCATGGAGCCTTGTGGAGGGGTGCTAGCTGGTTCCGGTTTTATTGATGAGAAATTGGACAGGTTGATTAGGGCTGAGGGGCCAAACTGGTTCATAATCTGCCGTGCTTTGGACTTCAGCTCATAGAGCTTATCGAGATCTTGTTTCTTTTTGGAGCTATGAGGACCAAGGCCAATCAACTGTAGAAGAAAAACAAGAGAATTAGCTCTGGAAGTACATGTAATAAAGGATGAGTTTTAAAAGTAAAATTCTATGAGGTCTGTCAGACTTTGAAGGGTCTTCATTTGATACCTGCACATTGAAAATGGAGGGAATGAAGAATGTTCATTGCTCTCACCTGATATTTAGAAACCATCTCTTCTCCAAAAGCTAAATAGTCCATACAAGTGAAATAAAGAAGAAAGTAAATGAAATGAGGAATCTTATGTACAAAAATAAACTAGAATGAGCAAGACATTTCTGAAGACTTTGTAAAAATAGAATACTTGGTTAAGTACTACATGCATTATTTTTGAACATCAAATAATGCTAAACTCAAATAAATCATGGCACAATCACATACTTGAAACCTAGTCACAAAACTTCAGAAAACAGATTAGTTCATTTTGGCATTTCAAAACATGCTTACGTCTATGTCAGGGCCTAATAAACACAGTTTTCAGCAATTGTTAAAAGTAAGCTCTTCACTGTCATCAAGGGCAAATTTTCTCCGAGTGTTAGCAATCTTTAAATACATGCAGAGTCCCTAGGCTGGAGTAGCCAAGATTTCTAAATTTTAGAGCCATGAGGCTGACTCCATGGACATCAGCTTTGGTGTCATCAAGATCAGAAGCACATTCAGGAAGTTCCACCCACAGTGACCTCAAGGAGCTTACTTACAGCTATCTGAGTGTCTAGATCTTTAATTACATCAGCAACGGCTGTGAGCCCGGTGAAATGAGAGGCAGCCATTTTCAAAAGCTACCTGTAAATGAACAACTTGCATCAAGCACCACCCTTGCCACAGAACCATTTCAGTTGCATGGCCTGCACATCTTCAACGATCAGAATGCAGGCAAACTGACTGTGGAGAACATTTACTTATTCCAACTGGGCACCAAGAAAAACATCGCCATTTCTTTCATATACAACTTTTAAAATTAATTAATGATGACAATAGTAACATTAAGACTCTCTTCCAATAAAATGAATGTACTATTGTTAGAGATAAGCTAGCAGCATATGAAATACTTTATTGGCCAAAATTGTGGAATTTGAACCTGCAAGAATCATGGCAATGTTTTCAGAACTTGATAAAGCTTAGCAACCTGAATGAGTATCTATATCCTGCCCCTAGTGCTGAGTTCCTCTCCAACAAATTGTCTAACTCTCTAATACAAGAAATCATCTTCTCCTGGTTTACCCTTAATAAAAGCAACTAACTGCACTGGTTAAATGAGCAAGAGAAATTTGTTGGCCAAGAGCCAGCTGAGGGGGGCAGCACAGCATCAGGATTACTTTTTTTTAAAACCATATGTGGTTCTAGATTTTTTGATGATGGCCATTCTGACCGGTGTGAGATGATATCTCATTGTAGTTGTTTTTGTTTTTTGTTTGTGTGTTTTTTTGCGGTACGCAGGCCTCTCACTGTTGTGGCCTCTCCCGTGGCAGAGCACAGGCTCCAGACGTGCAGGCTCAGCGGCCATGGCTCACAGGCCCAGCCGCCCCGCAGCATGTGGGATCTTCCCAGACCAGGGCACAAACCCGTGTCCCCTGCATCAGCAGGAGGACTCTCAACCATCTCAACCACTGCGCCACCAGGGAAGCCCTCATTGTAGTTTTGATTTGCATTTCTCTAATGATTAATGATGTTGAGCATTCTTTCATGTGTTTGTTGGCAATCTGTATTATCTTCTTTGGAGAAATGTCTATTTAGGTCTTCTGCCCATTTTTGGATTGGGTTGTTTGTTTTTTTTGTTATTGAGCTGCATGAGTTGCTTGTAAATTTTGGAGATTAATCCTTTGTCGGCTGCTTCATTTGCAACTATTTTCTCCCATTCTGAGGGTTGTCTTTTGGTCTTGTTTATGGTATCCTTTGCTGTGCAAAAGCTTTTAAGTTTCATTAGG
>NC_041216.1:13085877-13195569 GCF_002837175.3 Physeter macrocephalus | reverse complement strand
AGGGTGGGAGGGAGGGAGATGCAAGAGGGAAGAGATATGGGAACATATGTGTATGTATAACTGATTCACTTTGTTGTAAAGCAGAAAATAACACACCATCGTAAAGCAATTATACTCCAATAAAGATGTTAAAAAACAACAACAACAACCATATGTGGTCCACGTCTCCTTTTCCCTTACCCACAAATCTTACCAATGGAAGAAATGGGAAAGGAAAAGACTGTTAACATGGTAACAGTTGTCCTAATGTTATAAAAGCAAACTATTTTCCCAGATCAAGTCCTATGAAAAAGCCTTATTAAAGATTATCAGTATGAACATAAGCCACCACAATAAGCCCACGCACTGCAATGAAGAGTAGCCCCTGCTCGCCACAACTAGAGAAAGCCTGCGCGCACCAACAAAGACCCAACGCAGCCAAAAATAAATAAACAAATTTATTTAAAAATAAATAAAATAAAATTTAAACAGTTGATCAATCTGGAATGGGGGGAGTAATACACTCCTCCTTTCACACACTCCTCCATTCCAGATGGATCAGATATTTAAATTTTAAACATAAAATCATATACTAGATAAAATATAGAATATCTTTATTTTTTATTTATTATTTTTTAAAATTTATTTTTGGCTGCATTGGGTCTTCGTTGCTGCACGCAGGCTTTCTCTTGTTGCGGAGCACGGGCCCTAGGGCACATGGGATTCAGTAGTTGTGGCGCATGGGCCCAGTAGTTGTGGCTCACAGGCTCTAGAGCACAGGCTCAGCACTGTGGTGCACGGGCTTAGTTGCTCCGCGGCATGTGAGATTTTCCTGGACCAGGGATCAAACCCATGTCCCCTGCATTGGCAGGTGCGTTCTTAACCACTGTACCACCAGGGAAGTCCCTATTTTTAAGTTTTTTTAAAGATTTATTTAGTATTTATTTATTTTATTTATTTTTGGCTACATCGGGTCTTAGTTGTGGCACAAGGGATCTTTGTTGAGGCGTGTGGGATCTTTCCTTGTGGTGTGTGGGCTTCTCTCTAGCTGTGGTGTGTGGGTTTTCTCTTCTCTAGTTGTGGTGTGAAGGCTCCAGGGCGCATGGGCTCTGTAGTTTGCGGCACACAGGCTCTAGTTGAGGCGCACAAGCTCAGTAGTTGCGGCATGCGGGCTTAGTTGTCCTACTGCATGTGGGATCTTCGTTCCCTGCCCAGGGATCAAACCCGTGTTCCCTGCATCGTAAGGTGGATTCTTTACCACTGGACCACCAGGGAAGTCCCTAGAATATCTTTTAAAAATATTCAGAAACCTAAACTTAACACTTTATACAAAAATTAACTCAAAATGGATCACAGACTTAAGTGTAAAATGTACAACTATAAAAGTTTTAGGAAAAAAAAGGAGAAAATCTTTGGGCTCTAACTAGGCAAAGAGTTCTTAGACATGACACCAAAGGCATGATCAGTAAAAGGAAAAACTGATAAATTGGCCCTCAGCAAATTTTAAGTTTCCTCTGTGAAAGCCCACGCAGAAAGGATGAAAAGACAAGCTACAGACTAGAAGAAACTACATATCCAAAAAAAGACAGACTACATATCCAACAGAAGACTAGTATCTAGAATGCATTAAGAACTCTCAAAACTCAATAGTTCAAAAAAAAATTAATTCAATTAGAAAGTGGACAAAAGACACACCAGACATTTCACCAAGGAGAACACACAGATAGCAAATAAGCAAATTGAAAGACATTCAATCAAAAAAATTAGTCATTAAAAGCAAATTAAAACTACAATGAGATATAACTACCCAACTATCAGAATAGCTAAAATAAAAAATAGTGACAACACCAAATGCTCACGAGGATGCAGAGAAATTGGATCACTTACACACTGCTAGTGGGAATGTAAATGCTATAGCTACTCTGTAAAACAGTTTACAGTTTCTTAAAAATCTAAGCATGTACTGTCACAAAGGAGCCTAAAAAGACATAAAAACTAAATGGAAAAACTAAGATCTGAATAAACTATGGACTTCAGTTAATAGTAATGTATCAGGGACTTCCCTGGTGGTCCAGTGGTTAAGAATCCACCTTCCAATGCAGGGGACCTGGGTTTAGATCTGTGGTCGGGGAAGTAGGATCCCACATGCTGCAGGGCAACTAAGCCCACGCGTCGCAACTACTGAGCCCGCGTACCACAACTAGAGAGCTCATGCACCGCAACTACTGAGCCCGCGTGCTCTGGAGCTTGCATGCCACAACTAAAGGGAAGTCTGTGCACACAATGAAAGATCCCGCGTGCCGCAACGAAAGATCCCGCGTGCCACAACTAAGACCTGATGCAGCCAAAAATAAAATAAATGAATATTAATAATAATAATGATAATAATAATGTATCAAATGTGGTTAATTAGTTGAAATGAATATACTATACTAATGTAAGATGTTAATAATGGAGAAACTGGGTGCAGGGTATATGAGAACCCTGTACTATCTTCCCAAATTTCCTGTAAATCTAACACTGCTATCTCAGCAGGGTCTCCTAAATAAATAAACGAATGAATGAATGAATGAATAAATGGATTTAAAAAACTGCTCTAGGAAAGAGTTTATTAAAAAAAAGAAAAGAAGACCAAATCACGAATACACAAAACAACAGGAATGAATCTTAAAATATTTAGGTGAAAAAAAAGCCAGTCTCAAAAGAATACATACTATATGATTCCATTTATATGAAATTTTAATATCTAATGATCTAAAAACAAATCTCTAGTGACAGATGGGGCAGAGATTGACTGCACAGGGGCAGGTTGGAAGTTTCTGAGGTGATATAAACATTCAATATCTTAAGTGGGGGAATGCTTACACAGCTGCTACATTTATCAAAACTCACAGAACTATATGTTTACAATGTATACATTTTATTGTATGCAAATTATACCTCAATAAAGTGGGTTTGGGAAAAAAAAACCACAACTACTGTATGACCCAGCAACTGCAATCCTAGGCATTTATCCTAGAGAAGTGAAAACTTACGTTTACACAAAAACCTGTACACGAATGCTCATAGCTTTATTTGCAATAATCAAAAACTGTAATCAATTCAGATGTCCCTTAATAGGTAAATCATTAAACAAACTGTGATATATCCACACCATGGAATACTACTCAGCAAGAAAAAGAAATGAACTACTGAGATGCACAACTTGGATGAACTTCCAGAGAATTATGCTGAGCAAAAGCCAATTCAAAAACAGTCCATATTGGGGCTTCCCTGGTGGCACAGTGGTTAAGAATCCACCTGCCAATGCAGGCGACAGGGGTTCAAGCCCTGGTCCGGGAAGATCCCACATGCTGCAGAGCAACTAAGCCTGTGCACCACAACTACTGAGCCTGCGCTCTAGAGCCTGCAAGCCACAACTACTGAAGCCTGCGAGCCACAGCTAAGCCCACGCGTCTAGAGCTGGTGCTCCGCAACAAGAGAAGCACTGCAATGAGAAGCCTGTGTACCGCAACAAAGAGTAGCCTCCGCTCGCTGCAACTAGAGAAAACCCGTGCGCAGCAACGAAGACCCAACGCAGCCAAAAATAAATAAATAAATAAATAAAAGAGTCCATATTGCATGATTTCAGTTATGTAACATTTTTGTTTTTCTTGTTTTTTAAAAAATTAATTAATTAACTAACTAACTAATTAATTAATTAGGTTGCACCAGGTCTTAGGTGCAGCAGGCGGGCTCCTTAGTTGTGGCTCACCGGCTCCTTAGTTGCAGCACGTGGGCTCCATAGTTGTGGCAGACAGGCTCCTTAGTTGTGGTATGCGAACTCTTAGTTGTGACATGCATGTGGGATCTAATTCTCTAACCAGGGATCGAACCTGGGCCCCCTGCATTGGGAGCGTGAAGTCTTATCCACTGTGCCACCAGGGAAGTCCCCTATATAACATTTTTGAAATGGCAAATTTTACAAACAGAAGACAGATTAGTGAGGTTGTCAGGGATTGGGTGGGAGGGAGGGAGGTGTGGTTATAAAAGGCCATATGAGGGGCCCTTGTGATGGAATTGTTCAATATCTTGATAGTGATGATGGATAAATGAACCTATAAAAAGTGATGAAATTGTTTAGGATTTAGTACTCATACACATATAAGCAAACAAGTGCAAGTAAAACTGGAGAAATCTGAATAAGATTGTTGGGTTATATCAATGTTGATATCCTGATTCTCAAATTACACAACAGTTTTGCAAAATGTTACCACTGGGGAAAACTGGTGGTGCAAAGTGTACAAGGGATCTCTGTATTATTTCTTTTTTTTTTTTTTTTTTTTTTGTGGTACGCGGGCCTCACACTGTTGTGGCCTCTCCCGCTGCGGAGCACAGGCTCCGGACGCGCAGGCTCAGCGGCCATGGCTCACGGGCCCAGCCGCTCCGCGGCATGTGGGATCCTCCAAGACCGGGGCGCGAACCCGGTTCCCCTGCATCGGCAGGCGGACGTGCAACCACTGCGCCACCAGGGAAGCCCTGTATTATTTCTTATAACTTCATATAAATCTACAATTATCTCAATTTTTAAAAATTGGAAAAACAATAGTCTCAAGAATAAATAATATCCTTCTAAGGATGACTTTACAAAGCTCAGGAGCCATAAAAGAAAAGACTAATATGTTCAATTACACAAACATAAAAATGTCTGCATGGCAACAAACATAAAGTTAAAGGACAAAAGACAAACTAGCAAAAATATATGCGAGATATATCAAAGGACTCATTTCTTTTATATATAAAAAATAACTACAAATCAGTAAGTAACAACTACCCAAAAGAAATATTGTGAAGAAATATGACAGTACCAGAAAAAGAAATGCAAATGGTTCTTTTTTTTTTTTTTTTTGCGGTAAGAGGGCCTCAAATGGTTCTTAAAATAATGAAGTGATCCTTATTCTCATTCATAATAAAAATGCAAATTAATCGGGCTTCCCTGTTGGCACAGTGGTTGAGAGTCCGCCTGCCGATGCAGGGGACACGGGTTCGTGCCCCGGTCCGGGAAGATCCCACATGCCGCGGAGCGGCTGGGCCCGTGAGCCATGGCCAATGAGCCTGCGCGTCCAGAGCCCGTGCTCCGCAATGGGAGAGGCCACAGCAGTGAGAGGCCCGCTTACCGCAAAAACAAAACAAAACAAAACTACAAGGTACTATTTATTCCCCATTTGGCAATGATGAAAAAGTTTTATAGGGACTTCCCTGGTGGTCCAGTGGCTATGACTCCACGCTCCCAATGCAGGGGGCCTGGGTTCGATCCCGGGTCAGGGAACTAGATCCCACATGCTGCAACTAAGAGTTTTTCTTTTTTTTAACATCTTCGTTGGAGTATAATTGCTTTACAATGGTGGTTGCAACTAAGAGTTTGCATGCTGCAACAAAGATCCCGCATGCCACAACTAAGACCTGGCACAGCCAAATAAATAAATTAATTTAAAAACAAAAAAGAAATAGTTTTATACATACTGTGTTTGAAAATTTTATGGAGAAATAATCATTTCGTAAGTTGCTGGAGTGGGGGAATATAAATTAGTTAGAGGTCTCTATAAAGAGCTACTTGGCTGTATCTACCAAAATAAGAAAAGCATATATTGTTTCAATCCCATAGTTCTATTTTTAGCAATTTATATTATAATTGAACTTGTATGTGAATAGAATAATATACATACAAGGAATTTCAACCTAAATGTCCATCAAAAGTGATATAGTTAAATAAACTAGAATATAACTATGCAATGTAATAGACTGAAAAAGAATGAGACTCATGAAAATATTATGCTAAGTGAAAGAAACCAGTCACAAAAGACTACATATTGTAGGATTCCATTTATATGAAATGTCCAGAATAGACAAATCTACAGAGACAAAAAGTAGATTAGTGGTTGCTAGGGCTGAGGAGTGGGGGAGAGGAATAGGGACTGACTTCTAATGTTTATGGAGTTTCTTTTAGGAGTGACAAAAATAATCTAGAATAGATTGTGGTGATGGTTGCACAATCTTGTTTGTAGCAAAAAACCACTGAATTGTATACTTTAAAATGATGAATTGTATAATATGTGAATGTCTCAATAAACCTGTTTCTAAAAAACGAGGAAGCTCATGAAATGACCTTCAAGATACACTGTTCATTGAAAATGCAAGGTTCAGAATAGTGAGGATAGGGACTTCCCTGGTGGCGCAGTGGTTAACAATCTGCCTGGAGCTTCCCTGGTGGTGCAGTGGTTGAGAATCTGCGTGCCATTGCAGGGGTCATGGGTTCGAGCCCTGGTCTGGTAAGATCCCACATGCCGTGGAGCAACTAAGCCCATGTGCCACAATTACTGAGTCCGTGCGCCACAACTACTGAGCCTGCATGCCACAACTACTGAAGCCCGTGTGCCTAGAGACGGTGCTCCGCAACAAGAGAAGCCACCGCAATGAGAAGCCCCCGCTCGCCGCAACTAGAGAAAGACTGCGCGCAGCAACAGAGACCCAATGCAGCCAAAAATAAATAAATAAAATTAATTAATTTAAAAAAAAGAATAGTGAGCATAGTTTGTTATCACTTATTAAAAAAGACAGGGCTTCCCTGGTGGCGCAGTGGTTAAGAATCCGCCTGCCAATGCAGGGGACAGGGTTCGAGCCCTGGTCCGGGAAGGCACCACATGCCGTGGGGCAACTAAGACCATGTGCCACAACTATTGAGACTGCGCTCTAGACCCCACGAACCACAACTATCGCAGCCCCCGGGCTTAGAACCCAGGCTCTGCAGCAAGAGAAGCCACCGCAATGGGAAGCCCGCGCACCCCAACAAAGACCCAACGCAGCCAAAAATAAAGAAATAAAATTTTTTTAAAAGACACATAATTACAAATGTATAAATTATTCCTGGAAAGACACATAAGAAGCTGAAAACAATGGTTGTCTTAAGGGGGACAGCAGAATGGTAGTACCTGGGTGGTTCATGGGACCAAGGTGCGAGACTTACCTTTCATTGTATACCCCAAATTCTGTAATGTGTGCATAAGTAACCTATGAAAAAAATTAAAATAATCTACTTTCTGGTTTGTTTCCACTGAAGAAATAGGTAATACTGACCCCTGTTTTTAAAATATAACAAAAAATATAGCAGTAGCAACAAAAATAAACCTTGACCTTTATCTCACACCTTATACAAAATATTAATAAATTAAAAACTGATCACAGACTTAAATGTGAAAATGTAAAACTATAAAACTTTTAGAAAACATAGGAGAAAATCTCCCTGACTTTGGGTCAGGCAGAGTTCTTAGATACAACACCAAAAGCACAATCCACAAAAGAAAGAAATTGATAAAGTGGACTGAATCATAATATAAAACTTCTGCTCTGCAAATGAAAACAAAGACAAGTCTGAGACTAAGAGAGAATATTTACAAATCACGTATCTGACAACTTGTATCCAGGATATATAAAAGACTCTCAAAATTCAATAAGAAAACAACTCAATTAAAAAAATGGGTAAAAGATCTGAACTGATCCTTCAACAAAGATATACAGATGGAAAATAAACACATGAAAAGATGCCCAATATCATTATTGATTAGGGAAATGCAAAATAAAACCACAATGAGATACCACTAAGTACCTATTAAAATAACTAAAATTAAAAATAAAATAAATGGACAAGTGCTAAAGAGGATGTGGAGCAGCTCAAACCCTCATACATTTATGATGCGACTGTAAAACGGTGCACTCTTTGGTAAATGGTTTGGCAGTTTATTATAAAATTAAATAGACACTTAGCATATGACCCAGCAATCCACTCCTAGGTATTTACCCTAGAGAAATGAAAACTTATAGTCATACAAAAATCAGTATGTGAATTTCTATAGCAACGTTGTCCATAATTGCCAAAAACTGAAAACAATCTTTCAACTGGTTAATGGATAAACAAACTATGGGTATATCCATATAATGGAATACTACTCAGCAACAGAAAGGAAGAAATACTAATACACACAACATGGATAATCTCAAATGCATTAATCTAAGTGAAAGAGGCAAGACTCCAAAGGCTACTTCCTGTATGAGTCCATTTACATGATCCTCCAGAAAAGGCAAAGCTATATGGATGGAGAGCAGATCAGTGATTGCCAGGGTTTGGGGACTGGGGAGGGTGTGACTACAAAAGAGCAGCATGAAGGAAAATTTGGAGGGTGGTGGAACTGCTAGGTAACTTGAGTGTTATGGGGCTTACATGACTGTACACACTTGTCACAACTCATAGAACTGTACCCTCAGAAAGGTGAATTTCATGGTGTGTAAATTTAAAAATAAGTTTAAAAAAATCACAACATGATCAAAATGGTCCAAATTACCTGTTCAGTGACAACTTTCATTAGCCCAATTGTAGACGATGCTGGTCAAGCACAATGGAATGAAGTGACCATAAATAACCTGAATTCCATTATGTAATGTACCATGGTTGCCCTCCAGCTACTCAAATTTCTCTCATTTCCTTAGAATGCTAAGAGGTAGGAATGTACTACTGAGCAAAAACAGAGGCATTAACTGTGGGACAGTTTGAGAGAACAATTATAACAGGAAACTCTTTACTAGCTCCTACTATGTGGAATTCATGTGCTATGGGATTCAAGAAGTCAGGAAAGTCCACACCCCACAGTGATCTACAGTAGAAAATACTTAAATGATTTTATCAAAACAAGATAGCTTGGCTGGGAGTTCAATTAAATAACCAAGACTATCCTCCCTCCCCCTACCCATCACACTTAAACTGTAGTTGATAGGCTGAGGATGACAAGCCCTAATTGCTTTTCCTTTTAACAACCCTGTACCTCAAACAGAAATCCAGTTGTAATTCTATTATTATTATTGTATCAAGAGGATCTGATTTTTCAGAGAGTAGGGAAACGGGGGAGACCTTGCAGTAGAAGACTGTGGTCTTCTCTGGGAATCTGTTCCATTAACAGATTTTTTTTTTAAGTGAAGAGAATAGGGGAATAGAAGACTGGATTTTCTTTTCTTTTTTTTTGGCCGCCGCACGGCTTGTGGGATCTCAGTTCCCCAGCGAGGGACTGAACCCGGGCCACGGCAGTGAAAGCACCGAATCCCAACAACTAGACCACCAGGGAACTCCCTGGATTGTCTTTAAAACCCTTTTACCTCTGAAATGTTTAGGAATTTATTATTTAAACAAATACTGGAGTAAAGGGGACTACCAGCCTGATAGCATAAAAGCCCTAACACTATGGTACATGACTTAATGATTTGGGTTTTCTACCTGGCTGTTTCTTTCCTCACTGGCCTGTAGATGTATCTAAACAAGCTCATGCTTCCCAGCCTAAATAAACCAAAAAGAATCAATTATATATTGCAGTCTGTGAGACCTGAGAGCAACAGAAATGTGGGATTTTTTTCCACTAGTTTTTTTGACTAGTTTGACCCTGTTTAGGCAATTTTGACTTAACAGAAAAGTAGTACAGTACAGTGGTTCAAGAGATGGACTCTGGTGGCAGTGTCTGGGTTCAAGTACCAACTCTGCCACTTATTAGCTTTATGTCCTCAAGCAAGTTACCTAAACTCTTTATGCCTCAAATTTCTCTCATTTCCTTAGAATGCCAAGAGGTAGGAATGTACTACTGAGTAAAAACAGAGGCATTAACTGTGGGACAGTTTGAGAGAACAGTTATAACAGGAAACTCTTTACTAGCTCATCTGAAAAATGGAGTTAATCATAAGGTGTACCTCACTGTTGTGACAATTCACTGAGTTTATGTATCTAAAGCACTTATAAGAATGTGTGGCACATAGTAAGTACAATTAAAAATGTTTGCTAGTATTTTATATATGCTCTCCTCTTTTAAATCTTAGTTATAAAAGTTAGTAATATTAAATCTAAAAGGTTGCACCCATCCTGTTATGTACTGGTGGCATCCTGTAACTATTCTTATTACTACAGACATTAACAAAAGAAAAGTGGATTAAAAAACAAAAAGTAGTGGCAAATGGTCAGCAGGAGGCTGATGAGAGGTATTGTGGCACAGGGAAGACCCAAATCAGTTGGGCTAGGTGTCATCCTAGCTCTGCCACTGAGTTATATGAGCTGCCTTTGACCAGAGTTTCTACATCTGTAATTAGAAGAACCAGGCAAATTCTAAAGTCTCCTCCAGCTCTAACAATTAGTATAAGATTTAAAATTAAGTCCATATGTACAGATTTCAAAGTTTGTCTTCTGCCTCCAAAACACCTGTGTCACAGTGCAGGCTATAAACACTGCTGATGTACTACCTCCAAAGCACTTTGGGGCTTTCTACAAACACCTTTGCTCAAAAGTAGTATGTTCTATGTTCACATCAACTTTAACACAATGATTTTCTGATCAGGTACTTCCTTAGAAAACCTATTCTAATAATTCAATCAATGCTAGAGCCACAAGTGAGTGAAATAAGTAATACAATTTGCAAACGTAGATGAGGATGATAACTCAGGAATAAACTATTATTAATTAAACCATCAAGTATTTTGAAATGGTGGTATGGCCATGCTTTACCTCATAATTTGGTGTAAGTTTTGACCACTTGCACTTAGTATAGGCACTTGCAAACAGTTTAGGCAAACCCACTGGGAACAAAGTTATTGCAGTTTCCCCAATCATCTAGTTCATGTTACAATAATTGTAAAGTTAATCCAATTTAAGCTCCTGTTCTTCAAATTCGTCTTTCTTGGCCTCCTAAATTTAAAATTAAATATCTTACTCCAATGGGAGGGAAAGTTCTATTCAGGTCCCATTTTTCTATCTTGAATATCTATGCTTCTTTAAAACACAGGAATTTAGTTCTCCTCAAATACTACACTACATAAATACCCTAATAAGTTATAGTACTTGATAGTAAGAGGAGTCTTGAGGAGGAGGGAGTGCTTTCATTCAATGCCATGCTTTGTATAACTATTACCTCTATTTTGCTGATGAGCAAGCTGAGACATGGTGAGGAATCCACTTAGAAAAACAGAAAAAAGTTTTAGTCAAACACATAACTGGGTTTGACTGTGGCTGGGCCACTTAGTAGCATGGGATTTCAGGCAAGGCACTTAAGCCTTCTGCACTGATTTCCTAATCTGTACAATGGGACTAACAATATCTAACTTGTGGGGCTGTAAGTGATAATTAAATGATTTAATATTTGAAAAGTGTTTATGATGATATCTGGTTAGTCTAAGTTTCTTTTTTTTTAATTGGAGTAAAATTGCTTTACAATGTTGTGTTAGTTTCTGCTGTACAATGAAGTGAATCAGTATTTGTAGACCTATATCCCCTCCCTCTTGGACCTCCCTCCCACCTCCACCCGCCCCCATAGTCTGAGTAAGTTTCAGTAAAAGATATTACTGAAGAATGAAAGTGACTGGTCCAAGTTTCTCCACCATCCTTATCTAAAAGCAGCCATCTTCCCTAAATGCTTATGCTAAAAATAAAGGGTACATTTTACTTATTTGTGACTTTCTAAATGACTTACTATATTGTTGAGGGGGAAGGAGCTTCATTTAAAGGTTTCCTAACTCGTAAGTGACATTCATTGTATCAATGTCAATACAGTTAACAAGACCCAAAATAAAATACTAGAATTTGTAAAAACTTCCCTCTTGAGTCTGAAGTTAGAGCAAAGATTCCAGAAGCATGTTTTCAAGGAATATTAACCAAGCATCTCCTATCTGCTATGAACAGCAGGGTACTGTATCAAAATCATGATCTAATCAATCATTGCCTCACTGTAATCCTAAACTTTCTTTGTACTTTAGCCTCCTTATATGTAAAATACGAGTTTAAAAAAGAGTATCTTTCCGGGTCCTTCCATCTCTGCCATCCTCTTTTTTTGAGATGCAGAGATCTGTGCTCAGAGTTGGGTGGAATGGGATTTAAAGCACTTATCAAGTATATAGCTGAGTTCAAACTGCTTCAACTTTACAGCAGTGCTTCGCCAGAACGAAGCAGAAAACGAAGATGCTTGCAAGTGGGCTTCCTAGATTGTATCCGACACATGATAAGCCTGCCAAAAGCCAAGTAGGCAGCGCGAAGGAGTCTTTCCCTGAATACATCCTTTACCACTCTCGGTTCACCAATATGAGAAAGAAAAAAAAAAAAGGATCACTTTATTTTTTCCGAACTCTCTCCCTTTCCCTTGGAGGCTGATCTCCTCACATCCATGGCCCCTTATACTCTCCGCTTTTAGGAGCTAGTGTCCTCACAGCCCTGTTCCCTCAGGTACTTCGGAGTCTCCAAGCCCCGATCCCGTTCCCACAGAAGCCCGTCTTCACTGCCCGCTCCTGTTCTTCCCAAACCCAAGTGTTCTCTTACTGCTCCTGCCTCTCAGGAACCTAAGTCTTCGCCGCCCTGTTTCTGAATCCTTAGAAACCTGGGTCTTCACTGTCCCGCTCCTACCGCTTAGCAGCCCAAGTCCTCACGGCTCCGCTTTTACCTCTCAGGAGCCCGTGGCTTCACGCCCCGTTCTCTTCCGACCCTCTCCTCTTCGGAGCGCGGGTCCTCACAATCCTGTCCCTCTCAGCCCACTTTCCCTCGGGTGCCGGCTAACTCCGTCCCCTTTCCCTAAGTCCCGCCTGGAGCCCAGGTCCCCACAGCCGCGTCTTCTCCGAGCCGCGAGCCCCCCAGTCCCGTCCCAAGAGCCCGATTCCTAACACAGCCCCGTCTCCTCCACAACCTGGCTCTTGAAACACTGACCACTGTGGGTCTGGGTCCTGACTCCCTCCTCCCGCTCTTCTTCCTTAACTGCCAGGGCCCAAGACTCACAGGCAGCAGCGTCTATCTCCCCATGATATGCGGAGACTGCCCCAGTGAAGCGCTCGTCTCAGCAGCCGGTCCGACTGCTCGGCCCTCCCCGAGTACTTCCGGCACCGCTCCCCGCCTCCAACCCGGAAACGCGCGGCTCTTCCGGCCAGCGGGCGCGCGCCTGGCTTGCACAGGCGCAGACTGCCCTCCGACACGTGGTCGAGATCCAGCGCTGTCGGTCGGCTCGGGCTGTTGGGCTTTTTCCTGCTTGGTAGTGTGAGCAAGCTCTGTGCCTTCTACCCGGCGTTACGAACCCTGCGCTCGCTCTTTCTCCCCGAAATAGCCTATTGTATATATTGCTAGCATGACCGGTAAACACGCCCTCGGATGGCCTATAGGTCGCCATTTTTGGTTAGTGTCTTTGTCGAGATATGAGGACGGTAATATCTCCTGGGACCAACATTCCATAGATATCCTATTGGACCCCAACAGGAAAAACCTGGGGACAAGAGAGACCGGTTGTGGTTGTGATTTGGCAGTTAATAATAACAATTGAGCAGTTGCTGTCTACCAGGAAATTTTCTATACACCTTACCTCCGATAAGTCAGTCATTTAATGATTCAAAGGAAACCTGTGAGAGGGACTTCCCTGGTCGTCCAGTGGTTAAGACTCCGCGCTTCCACTGCAGGGGGCGCGGGTTCAATCCCTGGTTGGGGAATTAAGATCCTGCATGACGCGCGGCGCAGTCAGTAAATAAATAAATAAATAAATGAAACCTGTGAGAGATTAAGCAAGTTCTAACTAATAAGTGCAAACTCTCAACTTGAACTCAGAATTCTCACCCTGACCATTAAACTGATGCTTTCGGTTGACTATCAATGGTGAGAACTGCTGTTTACCTTATGCTAGATGCTAGGGTTGTAAAGAAGACCCGATTCCAGCCTGAGTCCCTTCTAGAGGCCGGGTCCTCACACTAAAATGGACAAGAACCCAAGAACCCCAGACATAAAGGAATGTACAAAGGGCTGGGACAGCTTAGAGTGAGCAGCAGTGTCAGCAGGAAAAGCTGCCTCCTACCTGAATTGGTGTAGCAACTTGCTCTCCCTGTCTTTATATCCTGCCATCCTCATCCCACCAAATTCCCAATCCACTCTTAACCCTGCCGCAGATCCAAATTCACAGATTCCAGGCCCCTTCACCACTAGGCTCCAAGTTATCTTCCTAGTCTTATTTCTCTGTCACTGCTCTTTTCATTATCCTAAGGGTCTGGCATACCATTTTTGTTTTTGCACTCCATCTTTTTAAGACCCAGTTTACTTTTTTTGCTTTTATTTTTTGTACAATTTTTAAGTTACACTCCATTTACAGTTATTACAAAATATTGGCTATGTATTTCCCGTGTTGTACAATACATCCTTGTAGGCTATCTCTTACACCCAACAGTTTGTATGTCCCACTTCCCCACCCCTAAATTGCCCCTCCCCCCTCCCCACTGGTAACCACTAGTTCTCTAAATCTGTGAATCTGCTTTTTCATTATATTCAGTAGTTTGTAGGATTTTTTAGATTCCCCATATAAGTGACATCATACAGTATTTGTCTTTGTCTAACTTATTCACTTAGCATAATGCCCTCCAAGTTCATCCATGTTGCTGCAAATGGCAAAATTTCATTATTTTATATATAAATATAAATATATACCTTTTTATCCATTCATCTGTTGATGGACACTTAAGTTACTTCCGTATGTTGGCAATTGTAAATAATGCTGCTATGAACATTCTGGCGCATGTATGTTTTCACATTATTCTTGTTTTTTTCAGATGTATACCGAGGGATGGAATTGCTGGGTCGTATGATAGTTCTGTTTTTAGTTTTTTGAGAAACCTCCATAGCGTTTTCCACAGTGCACCACTACAGGTGGGAGGCAAGATAAACACAAAATGGTTAATAGTAGTTTGGGAAAAGCATTCTCACATTTCTGTACTGTATCAATTTCTTTACAATTAGCACATAGTTTTTATATTAAAAATGTAGTATACATGAATGATTCCATTTTTATGCCTTTCTGGAAAAGGCAAAACTACAGGGCCAGAAAAGAGGTTGCCAGGATTGGGAATGGGGGGAGGAGTTGACTAGAAAAGGGGACAAAGGAACTTTTTGGGGTGATAGAAATGTTTTGATTGATTGTGGTAACAGATACATGTCTGTTCAAGTTTGTTAAAGCTCACAGAACTGTATGATAAAAAAAGGTGAACTTACGGGCTTCCCTGGTGGCTCAGTGGTTAAGAATCCGCCTGCCAATGCAGGGGACACGGGTTCCAGCCCTGATCTGGGAAGATCCCACATGCCGCGAAGCAGCTAAGCCGTGTGCCACAACTACTGAGCCTGCACTCTAGAGCCCGTGAGCCACAACTACTGAGCCCACGTGCCACAACTACTGAAGCCCACGCACCTAGAGCCTGTGCTCCGCAAGAAGAGAAGCCACCGCAATGAGAAGCCTGCACACCGCAAGGAAGAGTAGCCTCTGCTCACTGCAACTGGAGAAACCCCACGTACTGCAACTGGAGAAACCCCACGTGCAGCAACGAAGACCCAATGCAGCCAAAAAAAAAAGGTGAATTTACTGTATATAAATTATACCTCAAGAAACCTGACTTTAGGCTTCCCTGGTGGCGCAGTGGTTGAGACTCTGCCTGCCAATGCAGGGGACACGGGTTCGAGCCCTGGTCTGGGAAGATCCCACATGTCGCGGAGCAACTAGGCCCGTGAGCCACAACTACCGAGCCTGCGCGTCTGGAGCTTGTGCTCTGCAACAAGAGAGGCCGTGACAGTGAGAGGCCCGCGCACCGCGATGAAGAGTGGCCCCCGCTCGCCGGAACTAGAGAAAAGCCCACGCACAGAAACGAAGACCCAACACAGCCAAAAATAAATAAATAAATAAAATTTAAAAAAAGAAACCTGATTTTAAGAAATGAAATAGAGAAAATATAGAAAGCACGGACTATATTTTTTAAATAATTTTAATTGCACAAGTAATAAAATGCACAATAATAATCTATGCTTTTTAAAAATGAGAACATTACAGTAAAACTAAAGTTTTGTGTGTCTCTGCCCTCATCCAGATTCCCTCCCTCCTTTCCAGAGGTAATTGATATGTGTTAATAATACAAACATGTAGCCATTGAAAATAAAGCACTGGGTTTTGTGTGCACACGTATGCTCTTTATTGCGGTATCATGCTGTACCGTATTCCCGTATTCAACACCTTTTTCATTCAATTTTTTTATACCTGTTGATAAAGCGCAGTATTACTTTGTTTCCGTTAATGGTGTCATGCTGTACCTTATTCTGAAACTTTTATCAGTCAATTTTTTTGATGTCTAATCCACTCCTTGGAAGTACAGCAGATGGCATTCCACTTTATGAACCCACCACATTCTACTCTTTCGTTGTTGTGTAGGTGAAGATTAATTAGCTCCCAGTTTTTTGCTCTTACAGGGATCCGGTGCCTCCAGTGCTCACGTGCTGGGGCAGCTTCAGGGTGGACGGCTAGGAGTGGCACAAGTTTGTGCATTTTCAATTTTAACAGGATGGGATTTGTGCCTTCCCCAGATAGGTACCCACAGCTGCGGGGAAGCAGGTCTTGCAGAGTCCCAGACCAGCTGTAAGTCGTCACGGTTCCCTCCCACAAACCCCTCCTCCCCTCCCATCCCTCTGCACCCTCCGGCACCTTCCCAGCAAGCACTGCGCATATTTGCATATAAGTCAAGTCTTAGCTTTTACTTTTAAATGAAAATCCAAAAATAAACGATAGAGTCTCCTTATGAAGCCTTCTCTCCGTCTCAGAAGTTTCTGCAGTTACACCCTCAACTTAGGGAACTCTGAGTAGAAAATTGCATCGACTTTGTTTTCACCTTTATCAAAAAAGGGATTTGCCGACACTGCCACCCTGCTTTTATTGATGGTACGGTAAAAAGGGCTTCTGTCGTGAGTGACACACGTGGGGCAGCTCGTTTGTTCTTCGTGCGGAATCGACATCAAGAGATTTCGGAAGCATAATTTTTTGGTTACCGGGCAGCTAGTGATCGTTGGTCCTGGCGCCCCTCCTTTACCAGGTTAGAAAAACAGAGTATTAATGTGTTTCAGTAGTTACATGTAACGGATTGATTTATGAACAAATCAACAACCCATCTCGCTTTTCTCGTAAACAAGTAAGTGGAACAGTGATTTTTTTTCAAAACGTTGTGCTTGACTGTTTCTTTGGGAGTGCAGGGCTTAATAGTGTGTTTGCCGATAGACAGGGAACGGGTTGGAGCCCTGGTGCGCGAAGATATCGCATGCCATAGAGCTAGTAAGTCGGTGCGCCAAAACTAATGAGCCCGCTTGGCACTACTATCGGAGCGCATGCATCTAGAGCCTGTGGGCTGCAACAAGAAAGGGCACCGCAATGACAAGCCCGCGCACAGGAACGAAGAGTAGCCCCCGCTCTTCACACCTAGAGAAAACCCGCGCGCAGCAACGGAGACCCAAAGCAAACAAAAATAAATAAATAAATAAATAATTTATTAAAAAAGAAAAACCTTGTGATTAATTTTTTTTATGGTGTACAACGTTTGGTTTTCAGAAATTTAGGTGGGGTGTCGGGGGTGTGAATTGTTTGTGAAGACTGCTTTCACAAGTAAGCAGTTGATTTTTTTCTTTTTTCGAAATAACAAAAGCAGGTACTTTCCTCCTTTCACAAGTTACGAAATTGAGACGTAAGCAACGAAAGTGATATATTTGTCCGTGAGTGCACTGCTCTATGCCGGGAAAAAGACTTTCCGTACTCGTTGCAATTGTTTGTCTGCAACAGCGATGGAATCATCATGCAAAACATATTTTGTAAAAATTTCTCCCGTTGAGAAATTGGGATTGACATGTATACATAAACAGTAATATGTATAAAACAGGTAACTAATAAGAACCTGCTGTATAAAAAAAAAAAATCCCCCCCCTTTTACCAGATGTACGTATCGCTTTCTAAAGCTGTGTTGATGTTCTTCTATAGCTTTTGTCGTTTAAAAACGTAGAGGCAATACTTTAAAACACCAGTGAAGTAGCGCTTACTTACTGCTGATAGCAACAACCTTTCTGGAGAGCAATTGGGCAAGAGACATAAAAATCTAAAACCCCAGATGTACGTATCGCTTTCTAAAGCTGTGTTGATGTTCTTCTATAGCTTTTGTCGTTTAAAAACGTAGAGGCAATACTTTAAAACACCAGTGAAGTAGCGCTTACTTACTGCTGATAGCAACAACCTTTCTGGAGAGCAATTGGGCAAGAGACATAAAAATCTAAAACCAAAAAAAAAAATCGTGTCTCAAGAATACATTCTCACATGTAAGATTATATTTAATAGGAGATTTAGGGAATTCCCCACAGTTCAAGGGTTAGGACGGTTCGCTGCCACTGCAGGGGGCGCAGGTTAGATCCCTGGTCGGGGAACTAAGATCCTGCCGCCCAATGGGGCCAAAAGAAAAGAAAAGAGAAAGATTTAGCTACAAGGATTCATTAATTCTAACAACATATGTATAGTGTACTCAGATATACAGTGGTCCCTCTATATCTGTGCAGGATGGGGAAGTTGGTTCCAGGATCCGCCGTTGAATACCAAAATCCGCACATATTCAAGTGCTTTATGTAAAACGACCTAGGGACTTCCCTCATGGCGCAGTGGTTAAGAATCCGCCTGCCAATGCTGGGGACAGGAAGATCCCACATTGCCACAGAGCAAGTAAGCCCGTGTGTCACAACTACTGAGCCCGCGCGCCCAGCCTGTGCTCAGCAACAAGAGAAGCCACCGCAATGAGAATCCTGCACCCCACAACAAAGAGTAGCCCCCGCTCGCCGCCCCTAGAGAAAAGCCCGCGCACAGTAAGAAAGACCCAATGCAGCCAAAAGCAAAACAAAACAAAAAACGGCCTAGTGTTTACATGTAACCTATGCACATCCTCCAGTTATGTTTGTTTTTTTGTGTTTTTTTTCTGTACGCGGGCCTCCCCCGTTGCCGGACGCGCAGGCTCAGCGGCCATGGCTCACGGGCCTAGCCGCTCCGCGGCATGTGGGATCTTCCCGGACCGGGGCACGAACCCGTGTCCCCTGCATCGGCAGGCGGACTCTCAACCACTGCGCCACCAGGGAAGCCCTCCAGTTATGTTTTAAATCATCTCTAGATTACTTATAATACCTAATACAATGTAAATGCTATGTAAAATACTTGCAGGGAGGTGGCAGATTCAAGTTTTGCTTTTTGGAATTTTGGAACTTTCTGCTTTTTTTTTTTTTTTTAATCTATGGTTGGTTGAATCTGTGGATGCAAAACCTGGGGATACAGAGAGCTGGCTGTATTATTTTACTCACTTAACGAATGAGAAAACAGAAGCTCTGAGAGGCCCAGATCACAGAGCTAGAAAGTAGCAGTCAAGAGGTGAGCTCAGGTCTTCTGAGAGGAATCCTTTGCTCTCACAGCACAGAATACCCAAGGAGGATGTCAACTAGAGTGGAATCTGTTAGAGAAGGAAGATTTATTAGGAGAGTGAAGCTTTTTTCGTTCTACTTATCCGTATTCTCCAGTTTTCTAAGAAAATATGGAGTACACAAAAAGATTAGAGAAATAATGAGGACACATAGTCACTGGAATACAAATGATGAAAAATAAAACCAGACTCACAAAGAAGCCAGTCACAGAAGGCCATATATTATATGATTCCTTTTACACAAGATGTCCAGAAGAGGCAAATCTAGAGACAGAAAGTAGGTTAGAGATTGCCTGGGACTGGAGTTGAGAGCAAGGACTGACTACAAATGGGCATGAGGGATCTTTTTGGGGTGAAGGAAATGTTCTAAAAGTAAATTATGTTGCACAACTCTATAAATTTACTAAAATCATTGAATTGTACACTTAAAATGGATAAGTTTTATTATATGTAAATTATATTTTAATAAAGCTGTAAAAAAATCAAGGGCTAAAAGGAGAAAAGCTCACTCAGCTAGGCGCCTGAGAATATATAATCAGTTTATGGAATAAGTTCCCTACTTTATAAACTTTTTAAAAAAAATAAATTTATTTATTTTTGGCTGCGTTAGGTCTTCGTTGCCGCGCGTGGGCTTTCTCTAGTTGCGGCGAGCAGGGGCTACTCTTCTTTGCGGTGATCGGGCTTCTCATTGCGGTGACTTCTCGTTGCGGAGCACGGACTCTAGGGTGTGCGAGCTTCAGTAGTTGTGGTACACGGGCTCAGTAGTTGTGGTGCATGGGCTTAGTTGCTCCGTAGCATGTGGGATCTTCCCAAACCAGGGCTCAAACCAGTGTCCCCTGCGTTGGCAGGCAGATTCTTAACCACTGCACCATGAGGGAAGTCCCTAGAAACTTGACTTCAGTAGATTTCTTGTATTTTGAGCTTCTGTGTGTTAGCTGAAAACTTTTCACTCACTCATTAAAACCCTTTAATGGCACCTAACTAGCTTGGGTTAACATCCTGTAAATTTTGAGTGACCCACCACCGCCTTTGTTCTCAGGGCTCAAGCCACACTGGTCGTCTTTCAGTTTCTCCGAAGCCACTACTCTCCTCAACTCAGGGCCTCCAGAAATTTCTCTCCTCCATCTAGAAATACTCTTTCTCAACAGCCTGTCTTCCTCTCCCCTTCTCCCAAAGTGGCTAACTCCTCCTCATTCTTCATATGTCAGTTCAAATGTGACTTCCTCAGAGAGGGCCTCCTTGACACCCCCAACCCTCATTAGGTTAGCTCCCCTACACTCTATTACACTCTTTCATAGCACCATATACTTCTCTGCAGAACATTATCATGATTGTTATTAATGTATTAGTTGCAAAGTTAATTGTTCAATATCTATATTCCCCAGCCAGATGTCACGTATGTGAGGGCAGGGAACTTATTTATGACTTATAGACCACTTGCGTCCATGGTTTCTGGTATAGTACCTGGCACATAATAGACATTCAATACATATTTGTAGAGCATTTCACAATCCATGAAGTTCTTGTGTATATACAATTACATTGGCCACTATTTACTAAGCACCTACTATGTCCTAGGATATAGGAATAAACAAGAGAGCGTGTTTCTGTCCATTCCAGAGAGTTGACTGTACTCTCCTATGTAGGACAAAACAGTCTTCTCATTTTACAGGTAATGAAGATTTCACCACTTGCACCCTTCTGAAATTAAAATAGAATTACTTCAAATAATATCAGAGACTCCCAACTGGAAAGGTTTACTGCAGGTGGGTGGGGGAAGGGAAGGTGGTTCAGGGAGATGGATTTTGAGAGGCTATGAAGCTTTGGTATTTTGAAGGATGGAGGGGAAGAGGGTGTCAATTTGTCAGAAGAGAAGAGGAAGTTTCCATCCTTCAGATGGACAGATGCCAGCATGGCTCCTCTCTTGAAACCAACCAAATCTGGTTCCTGAGATCCCCTATCTGGTCCATATCTCGGATGTTGGGATCAGTGACCACTGATAAGAAATGAAGGTCACACAAAAATTGTAGTCTATACACTAACTAAAAGGGAAATTAAGAATAATTCCATTTACAATAATATCAAAAAGAATAATATACTTAGGAATAAATTTAACCAAGGAGGTGAAATGTAGCCAAGAAGAAGTGTAACTTGTACATTAAAACTACAAAACATTGCTGAAAGAAATTAAAGAAGGCAGAAACAAATGGAAAGACATTCCATGTTCACAGGTTGAAAGACAATCTCGTTAAGATGCCAGTACTAGCCAAAACAAACTGTGGATTCAATGCAATCCCTATAAAAATCCCAATGACATTTTTTACAGAAATATTTAGAAAAACCCATCCTAAAATTCATTTGGATTCTCAAGGGACTCTGAATGCCCAAAACACTCTTGAAAAAGAACAAAGTTGGAGGACTAAACTTCCCGATTTCAAAACTTACTACAAAGCAAACTAAGTAAAAATTTTGTGGTATTGGTATAAAAACAGACATATAGACCAATGGAATACAATAGAGAGTCCAGAAATAAATGGTGGCATCAAATGATTTTTGATAAAAGTGCCAAGACCATTCAATGGGGAAAGGGCAGTTTTTTTCAGCAAATAGTGTAGGGAAGACTGGATATCCACATGCAAAAGAATGAAGTTGAAATTTTACCTTAAACCACATACAAAAAATAACTCAGATCAAAGATCTAAACTTAAGAGCTAAAACTATAAGGTGCTTAGAAGAAAACAGGGGAAAAGTTTTATGACATTGGGTTTCGTAATGATTTCTTAAATATGACACCTAAAGCACAGGCAACAAAAGAAAACATAAGTAAATTGGACTTCATCAGAATTTACAACTTTTGTGTATCAATAACCACTAACAATAACCACTACAGAATGGGAGAAATTATTTTCTCTGTCCCAGACCAACTTTTTCCTCTTCTACGGTGTCACCTCCTGCCCATGCCAGAGGATGAAACTCTATGGCTGCCAGGACCAGGCCTTGAGTGGAATCTGCAGCAGGCCTGCTGTGGTGGGACCAGCTGAAGACTTCATGCCTGATCTGGAGGAGCAGTGGGCTCCCCTACCAGCCTGCTGTGGCCTTCCCAGTATGTGGGCCCAGGGCCCAGTGTGACCAGAACAGCCAATTTGGAAGAGGAGGCGGAAATCCTTTTACTTGATATCTCTGGATTTGTAAATGTTGATAACCAATTAAAAACAAAAACAAAAACAAAATAAACAAAAAAAAAACTTCAGGCATTCTCTGCACTCTACATTATCCATCTGTGAAGAGGTATGGCCTATGGGTCCCCAGAGTGGGCAGCCTCTGGTCTCTCTTCCCAGGTATCTACTTCCAGCCCGGAACACTGTCTCCAGCTGCCTGGCCAGCTACTAACTCTGCAACTTCAACATGTCCACAACTGAATTCATAATTTTTATCCCTACTTCCCCTTAGATTCCCATCCCCCCATCAAACCTGCTTCTCCTCTTGTCTCCTCCACCTCAGTGAATGGCACCTCCATCACTTAGTCACCTCCAAAAGACCCCTCTAAGACCACCTCCTGAATCCCCACCGTCATCACCTGTTCTGTTATATTACAGCCAGAACCTCCTAATTGGTCTTTTGACTTCCTGTCATGCTGCCTTCTTCTTCTTCTTTTTTTTTTTAAATATTTATTTAGTTTGGCTGCGCCAGGTCTTAGTTGCGGCATGCAGGATCTTCGTTGCAGCATGCGGGGTCTTTTAGTTGCAGCATGTGGGCTTTCTTAGTTGCGGTATTCAGACTCCTAGTTGCAGCATGCATGCGGGATCTAGTTCCCCGACCAGGGATCAAACCCTGGCCCCCTGCGTTGGGAGCGCAGAGTCTTACCCACTGGACCACTGGGGAAGTCCCCTGTCATGCTGCCTTCTCGTCTTCATTCTTTTTTTTTTTTTTTTTTGCGGTACGCGGGCCTCTCACTGCTGGGGCCTCTCAGGCTCCGGACACGCAGGTTCAGCGGCCATGGCTCACAGGCCCAGCCACTCCGCGGCATGTGGGATCTTCCCACATGCCCCATGTCCCCTGCATCGGCAGGCGGACTCTCAACCACTGCGCCACCAGGGAAACCCCATTCTTTTTTTAAAAATTTATTTTATTTATTTTTATTTTTGGCTGCGTTGGGTCTTCATTGCTGCGCGCGGACTTTCTCTAGTTGTGGCGAGCGGGGGTTTCTCTTCGTTGCGGTGTAGGGGCTTCTCACTGCGGTGGCTTCTCTTGTTGAGGAGCATGGGCTCTAGGCGAGTGGGTTTCAGTAGTTGTGGCACGTGGGCTCAGTAGTTGTGGCTCACAGGGTCTAAAGCTCAGGCTCAGTAGTTGTGGCACACAGGCTTAGTTGCTCGGAGGCAAGTGGGAATCTTCCTGAACCAGGGTTCGAACCCATGTCCCCTTCATTGGCAGGCAGATTCTTAACCACTGCACCACCAGGGAAGCCCTCATCTTCATTCTTAACTCCTCCAATGGCCTTCCTTTCCCTTAGAATTAACCTTGTGCTCCTCATCGTGGTCTACAAGACCCTGCATGAGCTGGCACTGGGATCTTCTTTTTACTCCTTTTCTTTCTGTCACTCTGCTCCAGCCTGACTGGCCTTCTCCAAGTTCCTCCAACACATGGATTTCACAGCCTTTGCCTGTGCTGTTTCCCCATAGAATCCTGGAATGTTCTGCTTCCAGATCTTCAGCTGGCTCCTTCTCATCCTCCATGCCTTAGCTCCTGAGCCAGGCCTTTCCTGTTCTCACTGTCTCTCTCACATCTCCTTTATAGCCCTTACTGACACCTGGCATATCCTGTCCTTGTCTATATCCACTCCCCTCCTCTCTCCCCACTTCCCCTCTATTTCTACCCACCCCCCCAATGTATACACTCTGCAATAGAATTTCTATGAGAACAGAGACAAAATCTATTTTATTCACACGGGACTCCCAGCCCCTGGAACATTGCCTGGTACATAGAGAGCACTCAAAAATCTGTGTTTACTAAAGACTGCCTGCACTTTTGTGTCTACCTCCCCACCCCTCGCAGCTCACCCCACCCTCTGTATCACATTCTCAGAAGCCAGAAGCCACTAATAGATGGGGACTGAATCTGGAAAGGAGGAAGTTCTGCCCGTGGGTGCAAAAAAAAAAAAATCTGGGATGAATCCAGATACAGTCAAGTGAATCACCTCCTCCCCACACCAGCCCCACCTACCCCTACAGTCCTCCACCACCACCAAAGCAAAAGGCTGACTTGCCAGTTTTGGTGCTAGAGAGGACAAGATTCAAGTCCTGCTGGCTCTGTGACCTTGAATCAGTCTCTGTCTTGGCCTCAGTTTCCTCATCTGTAAAAGGAACACAATAATGGTACCTCATTCACAGGGAGGTTGGGAAGAGTAAATATGGTAATCCACACTCACAGAGGGACTGGGAATCATATCTGGAATGTAATAAGCACTCAAGAAATGCCAGCTGGTATTATTATTAATACTCCAACTGGCACCACCCACCTGCCTTTTAGAACAGAACCCAGTCAGCTGCCTCCATTGGATACAGGACCTTAGTTAAGGCCCTCTTTGGGCCTCAGTCTCCCCATCTGTGACAGGGACTATCAGTAGCTACACTTACGAGTACATGCTCTCCACCAGGCGCTTGGAATATGCACTGTTATGCCCACTAGAGTGTAAGCTCCCTCAGCTCATGACCAGCTTTCTGCCCAGTGCCAGGGACATCATAGGCATGCCCAAAACCTCACTCTTCACCGTCTCTTATTTTCTTTAAATTATCTTATTTTATTTTATTTTATTTTTTCGGTACGCGGGCCTCTCACTGTTGTGGCCTCTCCCGTTGCGGAGCACAGGCTCTGGACGCGCAGGTCCAGCGGCCATGGCTCACGGGCTCAGCCGCTCCGTGGCATGTGGGATCTTCCCGGACTGGGGCACGAACCCGTGTCCCCCACATCGGCAGGCAGACTCCCAACCACTGCGCCATCAGGGAAGCCCCATTTTAACCATTTTTAAGTGTACAGTTCAGCGGCATTAAGTACATTCACATTGTTGTGCAATCATCACCACCATCCATTTCTAGAACTTTTTCATCATCCTCAGTTGAAACTCCCATTAAACACTAACTTCCCAAACCCCCCTTCCCTCGGCCCCTGGTAACCACTATTTTACTTTCTGTCTCTGAATTTGACTATTTTAGTTACTTCAAATAAGTGGACAGAGCCTGGAATTTGGACGGATACATTGGGAGTGGCAGCTCTGCAACTTCTTAGACTTGTAACATGAGGTTGTGCCACTTAATTTCACTGAGCCTGTTTTGCCTCTTCTGAGAAATGGGGATAACACTCCCTACCTGGAAAGGAAATTCCCTGCCTGGAATTTTATCTATGCAAAAGCTCCTAGTACACTGCAGACACAGAGAAAGGGCTTAAGCAATGTTAGTTTCTTTTCCCTTCAATCCTATGAGCAGCTAGTCTCAGGAAGTCATAATGATTAGGCCATAGCATAGACTGAGGTCAAGAGCTCAGATTCTGGTTCTACCACATACCAACTATGTGACCTCAGTTTTCCTATCTGTAAAATGGGGACACTGCTAGTACCTACCTTGTGGGGATTCCATAAGTTAATAACAAGTGTTTAAAATGGCCTGGGGGGTCTTCCCTGGTGGCGCGGTGGTTAAGAATCCACCTGCCAGATGTAAAGAATGGACTTGAGGACACGGGGAGGGGGAACGGTAAGCCTGGGACGAGGTGAGAGAGTGGCATGGACATATATACACTACCAAATGTAAAACAGATAGCTAGTGGGAAGCAGCCGCGTAGCACAGTGAGATCAGCTCGGTGATTTGTGACCACCTAGAGGGGTGGGATAGGGAGGGTGGGAGGGAGACGCAAGAGGGAGGGGATATGGGGATATATGTATACGTATAGCTGACTCACTTTGTTATACAGCAGAAACTAACACACCATTGTAAAGCAATTATAATCCAATAAAGATGTTAAAAAAATAATAATGAACATTGCTTTGCAATCAAATCTAAAAAACAAAACAAAAAAAAGAATCCGCCTGCCAATGCAGGGGACACAGGTTCGAGCCCTGGTCCGGGAATATCCTACATGCCGCGGAGCAACTAAGCCCGGGTGCCACAACAACTGAGCCTGCATGCCACAACTACTGAAATCCATGCGCCTAGAGCCCGTGCTCTGCAATGAGAAGCCACCACAGTGAGAAGCCCGCGCACCGCAACGAAGAGTAGCCCCTGCTTGCTGCAACTAGAGAAAGCCTGCGCGCAGCAACGAAGACCCAACACAGCCAAAAATAAAATAAGTTAAATAAATTAAAATAAATAAATTAAATGGCCTGGCACTTAGTAAGCTTTAGCTGTTATTATTCATGCTGCTGTTGTTACTTAGCTTGAAATAAACATAGTCAAGAGCCAGCAGAGCTGTGGTTCTTCCACCTGGCTGTCCATTAGAGTCATTGAGCGACATTTTAGAAAATTTTCACGGCCAGGCTCTAGCCTCACAGATTCCACTTGAATTTATCTGGGGTGGGACTCTGGTATGAGTATTTTATAAGATCTCCCCAAGTGATTCTATGTGCAACCAGGGATAGGAGGGCCACAATGGTGAGGTAACTAGGAGCATGGGCTCTGGAGTGCAACTGCCTAAGTTCAAATACAACACAGCCAACAAATAGATATATGAATGTGGGAAAGTGTTTTATGGTTTTTTTTTTTCTTTTTTGGCTGCGTAGCTTGCACAGGATCTTAATTTCCTGACCAGGGATTGAACCTGGGCCCTCGGCAGTGAAAGCACAGAGTCCTAAGAATTCTCTGAATGTGGGAATGTTCTTAATCTCTCACGTTACACTGGGTTAATAACAGGACCTGGGAGGTTATATAGATCTAATGTGCTTAGAGCAAGCTCTCAGCAGGTCTGGGTACCACTGTCCCTCAGTTTCCCTGCTGTTTTCAAACTGATTGCAGCCACTGTGGGCCTTGTCCAGTTCATACCCACAGTCTCCCCAAGGGGGCCTGGAAGCCTTGAACATCCCACACGGGGGCCTCTCCTAAACCTGCCAGCTACCCCCAAAGTTATTTTTGGCTCTTCCACTGTTCAGCTTTTTTAGTCACCCAAAATGAACAGAATTATCTCCCAAACAAAATTGTCTGCTCAGAAATCAGAGAGACCCCAAGAATGCTAGAGGGGAGCATAGAACCAGACTGGCCATTCAAGTATGTCTCATATTGAAAAGAAGAAGGAAAAGGGAATTCCCTGGCCGTCCAGTGGTTAGGACTCTGTACTCTCATGCTGTCACTGCCAAGGGAGGGTGTGGGTTCAATCCCCATCAGGGAACTAAGACTCTGCAAGCTGCTCAGCCCAGCCAAAAAAAAGGGAGAGGGAGGGGGATGGGGTGGGGTGAGGGTGAGCTGGGGTGTGGGAAGAGAAGAAAAATTATTCTCTTCAATGTTTAGGAAACAGCGTTTCAGGGGAAAAGAAGAATAACACGGATTGCACATTCAAGACAATTCTTCAAGCTAAAGGAAAAAAAATGCATAGAAAAAAGATTGGAAGGAAATATACCACATGTTAAATACGTGGGGTTTTCTTTTTCCTGCTTCTCCATCCTTTTATGCATTTTAGAATTTTCTGCAGTGAACAGGTAATTACAGGAAAAACAATTAAGTGAAAAAATAAAAAAGGAAAGCCTTCACATGACTTTTTCGCCTCTTAAAATAATCATCTTTTTGCCTTATTTCTTAGTTCCTTCTTTTTGTCAAAAAATTTTGTCAAAAAATTTTAAAGAATTTTCTCCACTCGCTGTTTCTGCTACTTCTCCCACTTACCATTTGATTCACTCCAATCTGGCCTCCTCCCTAACCTCAGAGCTGACCCACCCTGGAAGGATCAGCAATATCCTCTTAGCTGCTAAGTCCAATGACTTCTCCTTTTTCCTTGCCTGATCTCTCTGCAGTATCTGGCATTGTTGGTGCCATCTTCTTCTTCTTTTTTTAAAAAAATATTTATATATTTATTTATTTAGGCTGTTCCAGGTCTTAGTTGTGGCATGCGGGATCTTCAGTTGCGGAGTGTGGGCCCTTTTAGTTGCAGCATGGGACTTAGTTGCAGCATGCAGACTCTTAGATGTGGCATGAAGACTTCTTAGTTGCGGCACACATGCGGGATCTTGTTCTCCGACCAGGGATCAGACGTTGGCCCCCTGCACTAGGAACACGGAGTCTTACCCACCAGACAAGTCCCGCCATCCATCCCCTTCTGGAAGCGCCCTGCTTGCTCTCTGGGCTTCTTTTCTCTTCTCTGTCCAGGGAGCTAAGCATTCTTACCACTTCTGGTTGGTTCCTTCAGGTTCCTCAAGGCTTAATGTTCCCCAGGTTTGGGCCCCGCATTCCCTGCACACTCTTCCTGGGTGACCCATCCACTCTTGGCCTCTGTGGCCCATCTACATTGACAGGTCCCAAAATCCAGTCCTGGACTCTTGCCTCAGACCAGTCAATCCAACTTCCTCTGGATGCCTTCATTTAGATGTCCCTCAAACACCGCAGACTCAACAAGTCCAAATGGACTCATTATTTCTACTTTCCCTCAATCCCGAACAAACTCTTCCTGCTTTGTTCCTTCACTTGGGGTCATCCTTGTCCCTTTCTCTCACTCCCCGCATTTGCTTGGTCACTAAGACCTGTTGGTTCCAATTTGGAACTGTGTCTGGAGCACCACCATGAACTCTGCCCTGCATGAGCCCCTCTCTGTCTTGTGGGGATGATCCTAGCAAGATGATCCTAGTCTCCCTCACATAGTTTCATTTTTCTTGTCTTTCTCCTCTCCAGTTCGTATCTCCTAATTTTTCTGATCATTCATTCATTCATTTGATCAACAAACATTTGCTGTGCACCAAACTCTATAGGTTGACACAAAATAGATAAATAAGTAATCCAGGGGATTTCACATTGTGGGGATTGCTATGAAGGTAAGCGGGGGGGTTGAGAGAAAATGACTAGGACATGGATGGGCGTTCTCTCAGACATGGTGCCCTGAATAGTCCCCCAAATGAACCTGACAAGTGCCCTGGTGGAACTGGGAGCAACAATGATAGGGAAGAAGGTGGCTGGGGACCCCACTTTAAGGTTGGGAGCCAGTGAAGGTCTGTGAGGAAGGATAGATGAGAGTGCGCTCTGAAGACTTGAGGGAGGAGCTTCCCAGCTAGGGGGAAGAGCCAGTGACAAGGCCCTGAGAAGAGTTCCAGGCACAAAGAGAGTATCCAGAGCACAGTGAGTGAGGAGCAGAGGAGGGCAGGAAGGAGATCATACATGGTGGCCCTAGTGAGAGGTCTGGATTTTATTCTAAGTGCAATGGGAAGCTACTGAAGGGTTTTTAACAGGGAAGTCACATAATTTGATGTTATTTCTTTAAAGGGTTACTCCCTTTAAGTGCCTAGGGCGGATAACATTTGCAGGTGGGTGGATAGGGTTGCTGAGTATTAGAAAATTACTTCAGTGGTCCAGGTAAGTCCTGTGGGCTGGGGCTGGGTGTTAGCACTACAGCTGAAGAGGACTTAAACCTCCCTTGGGTCCCCACTCCTTGTAGGTATCTCCTTACCCCGTATGAGAACCATCTGGTTCCAGCCCCCCTCTTCAGCCCCATTTCCCTGTATTTCTTTGTACATGTTCTTTTTGGAATGCTCTTCCCCATTTTTCCCTTTGATGAACTCCTACTCATTGTTTGAGACCAGGCATAAATGCCCCCTCCTCTGTGAAGCCTTTCAGGAATCCTCCAGGGAGAGTCTTTTGCAATTTTTCTGTGCTTTGTTTATATCTCTATGATAACACCTATCACACTGTACTACTGTCTTGTATGTTTACAATTCTGTCTCTGAAGAAGGTAGACCGAGAACTTCTGGAAGGCAGGGACAGGGTTTTGGTTAATGTTCAATGAGTGCATGATGCATAATCAAAAGATATAGATGATCTTGCTATGAAATAGTTCACAAAGGTCAAGAGTCCACTCATGACCAGCCCCTATTATATTCAAAATCACCTACTAATGTGTACGTTCTTGATCATAAGAACAGATATGAACATGGCTACTAAGTCTCCTTATTTGATCCTGGAAACAGCCCTCAGAGGTGGGCACAGTGGGAAAATCATCTCTATTTTACAGATGAGGAAATCAAGGCTTAAGGGAGTTGTGACTTGGCCAAGATCCCTGGGCTGCGATAACCAAGCCTAGAATCCAGGTTGTCTGACCCCCAAATCCTATTCTATTGTTTGACTCCTGGGCTGCCTACCTGTTCTTGAATCAAGAACCTGTAAAACTTCCTGTCACCTCATCATGACAGAGGAGACAGAGATCAGAGATGTGACTCGTAGGAAGGGGCAAGATGGAGAAGCAATTCTCTCTCCCCTTCCAAAACAGTGCCTGCATACCACTACCTCATTCGTTCTTAATAACGGTAGCAACCATCTGAGTGGTTATGACCATGTACTCTGCAGAAAGAAAGGCCTGAGTTTACATCCCGGCTATACCATTTACAAGTTTTGCGACCTTGAGGGATTAGTTAACTTCTCTTGGCCTCCTGTATTTTATCTGTAAAACGGGAGTGAAAAGAAGCTATTTAGTAGAGCTGCCAAGAAGAGTATATGAGACAAAAACATCTTCCCTAAGGCCTGGCCATAGAGAGGTCTTAATACTTGCTAATCACTATTACTGGCCCCAGGAACTTTCCTAAGCATTTTCAAGGATCACTTCTTTTAACACTTAACAGCAACCTACGTCCTAGGCGAAATAGGGGCTTACAGCTAGCTGTTCACTAACCCCCAAAGAATTTATGACTTGAACCCAGAACAAATCTCACAACCAGAAAAGGCTTGACAAACATGCATGGGTGAGAACGCAAAGGAGTTTGCTTACTGACTCTATACTGAACCAGATCTTTGATTCCAAAATGATAGTTGTATCATCACTTCTGAAGGTCTGATGAACGTAAGCTTCATAACCGGATTTGAGGAAGTAAGAGGGGCAGAGTCCTCCAAGGGGAGTCCTGACTTTGAGAGACATGCCTTTGCCCCCGACTGCGAATGAGGTGAGTCTTTAATTTAGACCTCGTTTTCCTCACCCATAAAGTGGGGTTAGAAGAGTTATCAGGGTCCCTGGCGTCCCTCCCAACACTAATTTTCCAGGGCAGGAGATTCTTGGTCTGATAAAGGCCCCAAACCCTCCGGCTGAAGTTCATCCTCCGCGGGGCCGGCAATAGGGACGCGTCCCCTTTAAGGAGCCAACTCGCCGGCGGCGGCGGCCGGAAGTGTTGAAGCCGGGCCTGGCGGCGGCGGTGGCGGTACCGGCCGTGGCGGCGTCTGCGCATGCTCCGTCGCCCGCCCGCCCTGGCCGCTCGCCGCCCGCCCGCCCGACGGAGACGGTGAGGAGGGGGAGGGGTGGGCGCGCGGGCGCGGGCGCGGGGTGGGGTGGGGGCGGGGGGGCGGGCGCGGGGGCCGCGCGGCGGCCGGCGAGGGCGGGCGGGCGCGCAGGGGGCGGGGGGCTCCTGCCTCCGCGGGCGCCTCCCCACGCCCTGTGCGTGCCGCCGCCGCCGCCGGGGAGCGAGCGGACGTCGCGGCGCCGCGGGGGGGTGGGGGGACGCTGCCGCTGGGTCCGCCCGAGCAGCCGGGCCGCCCCCAGCGCGGCCGGCCGCAGCGCCCGGGTCCGGACCCCGGCTGAGAGGAGCCGGGGGCCGGCGAGCCTGGCATTGGGGGGCCCCAGAGCCCCGGACCGAGGGTCCCGGAAGTCCTCGGCCGAGGGACCAGGAGGGGCCGGAGCGACTCCGGACTGAGAGGCCCAGACGCCCAGGACCCTGGGGAGGGGTCCGGGGATCCAGGGGTATCCCCAAAGGCGGGATCCGGGGAGCACCAGGCCCTTCGATGAGAAGCTGGGGAGAGGCCTGGGCCAAGCTGGGGAGAGGCCTGGGTCGCGTTCAGGCTAGGGGATAGTGGTGAAAGTGGGGCGAAGGGTGAAGGAAGCCCGCTGCCCGCCCGGGAGGATTCCTCGGAGCCTTGGGGTGGGGAGCAAGAGCAGAGAGTGGGTTGCTGAAGAAAGGAGGGTCCACGCTTCACCCGGGGGCGCGTTAGAGGCCTCGGTCATTCACTCCAGGGGGAAAGAAGCAGGTGCTTCCCCGAAGGCATGGTGACAGGTCCGGTAGTGGGAGCAGGGGACAAGGAGGAAGAGCTCCAAGGGAAAGTGAGCAGGCCCCTACCTTCCCCTAGATGAGGGGGCGGTAGGAAGATACCTCAGAGCCTCCAGAGGAAGGAATGAGAAGGGTCCAGATCTGTGAGGGAATAACAGAGCTGAGTACCTCCTGATATTATGGGTGGAGAGCAGGGTGATCTGGTCTGTCGGGGGTGGGGAAACCCGTGTTTTTGAGGACCGGAGGGAAGATAATTGATGGGAAGAAGGCTAGAGTACCCTTGCTTTCTAAAATGACAGGGGAATTGGCCTGCTGTCTTCTAATTGAGGGGCAGGAGAGGTGAGGGCAGACTCTTGCTTGAAGGTCCTGGAGTGTGATCCACCCAGATTAAGGCACGTCAAGTCTTGACCTAGGGATCAAGGGAAGGCTTGGCCGTCTAAGGATCAGGAGGAGGCCTGCATTCTCCTCTCAAGATGAGAGAAATTCCAAAACACTTCCTAACAGACACAGCAGGGGCCTTAACTGGTGTCTGTTTAGGAGAACCAAGAAGTGGCATTTTCCTCCTTAACCTGGAGGATTAGGGAAAGGGAGGATCAGGTAATTCTAGTCTCACAGAGGATTCTTTTTCTCTCTTTGGGGGACTTCTTCATTAAATGGACTGACTCCCCTAATTTGTCAGCCTTTTATCAATTATGTGTATTTAAATTAGTCTACTGACTTGATGACTTTTGTCATTAGTTGTTAGTCAACCACTTATTCATATTTACTTCAACAAACATATTGAATAGCCAACTTGTATTCAATTTCATTGGGTTAGTTTGGGCTGTATTTTGGTCTTGTCCTAAGCAGAAGTCTCGTCAACTATAGTACGGTGACCCTTCAAAAAACCCTTTTACTGGTCAAGCAGATTTGGAAAAGAATACAATAAAATTCCTAGTAATGAAAACTGAAATGATTGAAATTTAGAACTTAATTTTAAAAAGATAAAGAATAGATTTGACACACTTGAAGAGAAAAATCATGAAAGGGAAGATAGACGTGAAAAAACAAAACATTCACACACTCACAAAAAACCCTTTTATGCTATTGCTTCCCTAAACACCTACGTAGTGGTCACCAATATGTGACTTATCCTAAACTTCATTTGCCCTGGCTCTTTTCCTCACAGTGGTCCTATGTAGTGATCTTATTGGCTTCATTACATCTGGTAGCACCCTGGATCACCTACTAAATACGTGAGGAGGGATAAAGGAAAAAAAAAATCCAGGAGTTTTGGCCTCATGTAATAATAAAGTTTTAACTTGGAAATTTCTTAAGAATAGATCACACAGTCTACAAAAATTACAATGAAGTATGGAATAAATACATTTTGGAGTTAGAAAATTTCAGAATATCTAGTATTTCTGTTAGTCCATGTCAACTACCAACTCTGATGTTCCTATGATCATGTGACACTTGTGCTTACATCTTGCCATGTTTTAAACAATTTTCAGGACACAAAGTGAATACAATCCAGAATAAGTCAGATTATCATTTGTTTAGTTTTTTTTTTTTTTTTTTTTTTTGCGGTACGCAGGCCTCTCGCTGTTGTGGCCTCTCCCGTTGCGGAGCACAGGCTCCGAACGCGCAGGCTCAGCGGCCATGGCTCACGGGCCCAGCCGCTCCGCGGCACGTGGGATCTTCCCAGACCGGGGCACGAACCCGTGTCCCCTGCATGGGCAGGCGGACTCTCAACCACTGCGCCACCAGGGAAGCCCCTGTTTAGTCTTTTGATAGTTTATGTGAGTAGTCGTGCTTACTTTCAAGGTGTCTTATTTGTCTTTGAAAATAGCTACAAATAATTTTTCCTTTTCACATAAGTTTGACATATTTCCTTCATGTGTGCTCCTAGAATTACAGAGTGTTGTGAGATTCCACAATGAATACTCTAAGGCCCCTTCCATGAAATACCCAAAGGAGCAACTCACTCATCTTGCCTTAGGAGTTTTGGTTGCTATAAACAAGAGCTACTTTTCAGTTTACACTCAGCTCGAAGAGATGACCTTGCAATTAGCCAGTGTAGTCTGTAGAGCTGGTTCGGGTTACTTGCTAGGAATATGGTATATAGGATAATAAGAGATATTCAACCCAAACTTGCTTCTCTAAAGAATGTAAGAATTGCCATGTTGGATCAGACCTGTGTCTCTGACTGACACTGAGAGATATATCGTGGATGATTATAATTATCTTCTCTGTTAAACTCTCAGAAGGTTAGAGCAGCAGCCAGAACCTTCCTCTTGAGTTCCGAGGTGTTGGGGGGGGGGGTAAGGAGTAAACTATGAGTTCTTATTGAAGAAAGTATTAATCAGGAAGTTAGTCTACCACTTATTCAGAGTATTGTAGAGAGGACTCAACCTTAGTGTAGAAGGTTGAACTAGAAGCATCTTAATTCTGCTTCTCGAACCCATTAATTTACCTATGCTATTAATTTTTTAACATTTAAACCATTTTTTTGAAATAATAAATTCCCTACGATTGTTACAAGCTAAAGTATTACATCTTTTAAATTCATTAAATATGTAACAGAATAGTGCTTGACAACAAACAAGTGTCCGACAGATGTTAGGTGTGATTATTTTAATTCACCCTACATTTTTATGGTTCAAACTTTGACGATATCTATTGGTTCAATTATTCTAGGATTTGATGGCATTTTATACTTCATCATATCCCTTTTGGCTTTTTCTAGACTCAAGGGTCCTAATCATTTAGGTTCTATTGCTGGCAGCCAGCCACACCAGTCCACTGATTCTCTAATCTCCACGCCCGCTAGTTTTGTGTGTGTGTGTGGGGAGCTGGGGCGGGTACGCGGGCCTCTCACTGTTGCGGCCTCTCCCGTTGCGGAGCACTGGCTCCGGACGCGCAGGCTCAGCGGCCATGGCTCACGGGCCCAGCCGCTCCGCGGCATGTGGGATCTTCCTGGACCGGGGCACGAACCCGTGTCCCCTGCATCGGCAGGCGGGCTCTCAACCACTGCGCCACCAGGGAAGCCCCACCCCCGCCAGTTTTAAACCTTCAATTTACGTAAGTTTAGATTGTATATTGTAGTATCTTGCAATTACTATTTTCCTGTACTATGTGACAGTGTCACACATCTCTTTCCCTTCTGTAGCTCCTTAAGAGCAGATAACATCCCTTTTCATATCCAGGGAGCCTAAGTCTGTGTCCGATGTGGAGTAGGGACTCAGTACATATTGAACTGGCCATAATGATGGGCAATAAGCAAGGCAGCTTAGCCTGAGCTGTCTAAGCAAATTTATATCCCCTCAGTTAAAGACGAGAAAATTCTAGAAGTCTTTTAGGGTAAAGTGAGTTACCTATTGCACAAAAATTTATTACATACATGCTATGTGCCATATTTTCTTAGGAAGTTTTAGGTAGGCAGTTTTGTAAATAGAAGTCTGATATTTGAAAACTATTTATTACACTCGAGAGTCCTGGGCACTGAGCTAGCACAGGGGAGCCTGTTGAAAAAGAAAAGCTATCCTTTCTCTGCCAGAATGTAGTCTGATGGGGAGAGGCTGACAAAGGGGGTTTATGGTTGTGACAGGGGTGCTGCAGGTGCTGAGGAAGCAAGAAGACCCTCTCAGATCTAGTCAGGGATGTCACAGATGGCCTCTCTGAGGAAGCGATGTTTTAAATAAGTCATAAAAGTTTAGCAGTGACTTGCCAAAGAGGAAAGAGAAGAGAATTCCTGGTAGAGCAAACAAGTGTGAAGGCTCAGGTGAAGAAATATGGCGTAGTTGAGAAATTGGAAAAAATGCAATGGCAGGAGCCCACAATGTGAGAGGAAGAACTGTAAGAAATGAGGCTAGCAGGGTGGGCAGGGGACAGATTTGGTGGGTTTTGTAAGCCATGTTAGGGTCTTTGCACCTTAATAGCAGCAAAGGGAATGCACTGAAGGATTTTTAAGTGGGGGAAAATGGCCTTTAGTAAGATGACTTTGTCTGCCCTGTAGATAATGAATTGGAGATCAAGACCAGAGATTAGGGTACTGATGAGAAGCAGCTGGAAAAATCCAGGTAACAGTGTGGTGGCTCAGAATATGATGATGGCAGCACAGATGGAGAGTGGGGGTTGGTTAAAAGAGATATATAGGTGATAGAATGGATAGGATTTGGTGGTTGGTTGGATTTAGAAAGAGAAAAAAGAGGAGTCAAAAATAGCTCCTTAGTTTCTGGCTTGAGAAAATGGGTGGAGGGTAGCACCATTTATTGAGGCAGGAAACATAGGAGCAGGTTTGAGAGGGAACAGGCTTTCAGTTTAAGGTGCCTACAAGATATTTTAAGAGGCTTTTAGATATAGGAGGTGTTGAATCCAGGAAAAAAGTTTGAATGTGAGAATCATAAAGGGCAGAAGTCTAAGTCATATATGAGGAATTTTAAGTAGGTCAAACACAAACAAAAATTGATTGAACCAATGTATGTCAGTGCCTATGATGAGCAAGGCTGTGGGAGACAAGATTTTTATTTTTATTTTATTTTTAATTTAAAAAAAATTTTTGGCTGTGCCACGGCATGAAAGAAGCAAGATTTTTAGATAAGCAGCACCTGTCCTCACAGAGAGTATAGTGTAGTCATGGAGGTAGACGTCTATTCAGTTAACTGCAATGCAAGGCACAGTGTGATAAATACTAGAGGAGAGCTGCAAGCAAGTATTGGGGGACCTCAGAAAAGAAAATGGTTTGGCAGTGGCTTTGTGGAGGAGTGAGCTTTGAGCTGGACCTTGAAGGGAGAAGGAGATGAGGGAAAAAGGAGTTTTGGGCTTATGGAATAACAAAGGTAGAGAAACCTGAAAGTACATATTATACGTTCAGAAATCTGTGGGAGGTTGGTGTGGCTGGATCTTAAGATTCTTGGGATACTATAGTTGCAGATGAAACTGGGAAAATTTGGGGGCCAAATGAGGGAGATTTTGAGTGCCATGTTAAATGTGTGTATTATAGGCAAACAATTGCTGTGGCAGAGCTGAAATGTGGATTCGGTCATCTGAGTACTAGTTACATATTCACACTTGCATCCATTGTCTGTCTAAGCACAGTTCAGCACAGTCCTAATCATCTTCAAGTACTCACATATCTAAGTAAATAGAGTGTTCTTATCCATATTCTCTTATGTGACTCTCTCTTTTCAGCTGTGAAGACTAACAGCTGCAGAATAACTTGGGGACCTCTGAGTTTTCATTAAGATTGAGTTACTTTAGAGTCAAGGAGTTTGTGGTACTGGACATTGGTTTCCCCAACAGCTCTGCAGGGGATATGTCAGACAAGACCCTATCTCCATTCAATATGAGGCAAAGAGGTATTAAGACATTCCTGGAGGTCATACAATTGGATTCAGCATTTATTAAAAAACCACACGCTGCGAACCATCTTTCTTTTTCCCATACAACTTAGTTTAGTTAGCAGATACTTATTAGTATCTGCTTATTAGTATCTACTCACAAAGGACAGAGCACTTGATGAGGGATAATGGCTGATTGCAAAGAAAACAGATGATTCTTAATTCCTAGGAGCTTAGTTTGGGATGGAATTAGTGGTGTGCTGTAAACCAGCTCTCTAGAAGAAAAAATACCCTGATTTGTAATGTTTGTCAATTTCTGTGGTGTATATTCTCCCAGCAACTGATTTCAAGCTACCAACTTGATGTCACTAAACTTGGAGTTGGGAAGAGATGTGCACAGTTGGTTCTCAGGAGCTGGTAGAGCTGGCTCCAGCACACCACGGGGTGAATCACACATACTAAGAAAACCTACAATAACAAGTGAGTACTAAGGCATTTCTGGAAAGATCAGAGCCTATGTCAGCCCCTTCTCACAGTTCCCATCTTTTTCAGAGGACCATGATCTGCAGGGTTCCCTGGGAATTAATAGTTATTATCTTGGTGTTCCTTTCCTATGGTTGCCATCTTTTCAAACCAGACAAATTTACTGGTGCTTCTTGTTTCTGACAGCAGCTCCAGCTATCTGACTTCATGTGAAAGATGGCTAATGCGGAAGTGAGTGTCCCAGTGGGGGATGTGGTTGTGGTACCCACTGAAGGAAATGAAGGGGAGAACGCTGAAGATACCAAAACCCAAGTGATCTTGCAGTTACAGCCTGTGCAACAAGGGTAAGTGACTAGAGATTTGAATATTTTGAAAAATTTGGGAGGTTCAAAGAGTGAGGAAATTATAACTTTAAGGTGATTTAGCACAATGGAACATTCAACATCAAACTCTCAGAGCTAAGTTTTCATCTAATGTATTGTGTGCTATATTTGTCATTCAGTACTTATTACAACAGTTTGCTGTTTCCTTGTCTCTCTCCGTCTTCTCTACTGTGAGTTCCTTGGGGATAAGTTACATGGTTCCCTCATCTTACTTATCCACACTGTTTAGCACAAGGCCTTGGTACATGTTTACCAAAAGACAGTGTAGTTAGAGTCAGAGGAGAATAGGCAACTGTAAAAGTATTCCTACCAGAAGTTCTCTGGACCCTCGTGGATGGGCAAATTACTAAGCTTAGTCTATCAAAAAATATTTATCAACCACCTACCATTACACAACGTATTTCAAAGGTGGTGAAAGAAATATAGCACATGGTTCCAACCATCATGAAGCTTGTAGTCTAGTTGTGCAAGGCAAAAATACATGTTTGTAAATAGAGATCACTTACATGGCAAAACCTAAGAAGTGCAGAGTGGCATGGTTAGGATGTGCTTTTGAATTCAGAGGATCACTATGAATTTGAAAGAAGATATAAGATTTTTCAGTGGTCTTGAAAGTTAAATGGGAACTAGATCTGCAGAGAGAAGTGGGGGGTAGTTATTTAAAATAATTTTTTTTTATTTTTAAAGTTTTTTTTGTTTTGTTTTGTCAGCTATAGTTTTTGTTTGTTTGTTTGTTTTGGCTTTGCCACGTGGCACGTGGGATCTTAGTTCCCCAACTAGGGGTGGAACCCATGCCCCCTGCATTAGAAGCATGGAGTCTTAACCACTAGACTGCCAGGGAAGTCCCAGGGAGGTATTTATTTTATTTTGGGGAATGTATAAAAGATTCTTCAAGGATCAGAAGTGTTCTTGGGCAAACATATACAGTTGGCCCTCTGTATCTGTAGGTTCCGCATCCACAGATTCAACCAACCTTGGATAAAAAATATTAAAAAAGAAAATAATCCAGAAAGTTTGAAAAAGCAAAATTGAATTTGCCACATGAAAGCAACTATTTACATAACATTTACATTGTATTAGATATTATAAGTAATCTAGAGATGATTTAAAGTATATGGGAGGGGGCTTCCCTGGTGGCGCAGTGGTTGAGAGTCCGCCTGCCGATGCAGGGGACACGGGTTTGTGCCCCGGTCCAGGAAGATCCCACATGCTCCCCTGGTGGCGCAGTGGTTGAGAGCCCGCCTGCCGATGCAGGGGACACGGGTTTGTGCCCCGGTCCAGGAAGATCCCACATGCTGTGGAGCGTCTGGGCCCGTGAGCCATGGCCGCTGATGAGCCTGCGCGTCTGGAGCCTGTGCTCCACAACGAGAGAGGCCACATCAGTGAGAGGCCCGCGTACCGCAAAAAAAAATAGAAAATAAAATAAAAAAGTATATAGGAGGGACTTCCCTGGTGGCTCAGTGGTTAAGAATCTACCTGTCAATGCAGGGGACACAGGTTCGCTCCCTGGTCCGGGAAGATCCCACATGCTGTGGAGCAACTAAGCCCATACGCCACAACTACTGAGCCTGCATTCTAGAGGCTGCGAGCCATAACTACTGAGCCCGCGCGCCACAACTACTGAAGCCCGTGTGCCCTAGACCCTGCGTGCTGCAACTACTTAGCCTGTGCTCTAGAGCTCGTGAGCCACAACTACTGAGCCTATGCGCCACAACTACTGAAGCCCGCTTGCTCTAGGGCCCGCGTGCCACAGCTACCCAGCCTGTGTGTTGCAAATACTGAAGCCCATGTGCCTAGAGCCCGTGCTCTGCAACAAGAGAAGCGACCGCAATTAGAAGCCTGTGCACCGCAATGAAGAGTAGCCCCTGCTCGCCACAACTAGAGAAAACCCGTGCACAGCAATGAAGACCTAACACAGCCAAAAATTAAAAAAAAATTTTTAAATAAAAAATAAAAAAAATAAAGTATATGGGGGGATGTACGTAGGTTATATACAAATATTCAGTACTATGCTATTTTATAAGGGACTTGAACATCTGTGGATTTTGGTATTTGCAGGGGTGTCCTAGAAGCAATCCCCCACTGATACCAAGGGACGGCTGTAATCCAATTCCAGTCTACTAAGTAATGTACCTTGCCTTAAAAACAGTTAACCTATCTTGGTAATTTAAAAAGCTTTTTAGTATAGGAAATTTCAAATATACCCCAAAATAAAGAAAATATAATGAACCCCCATGTAAGCATCCATCACCCAGCTTCAACAGTTATCAACACATGGCCAGTCCTTTTTTTTTCACATGGCCAGTCTTGTTTCATCTCTATATCCACCCACTCCTGAATTTTTTTGAAGCAAATCCCAGACATTAGTATGTATCTGTAAAAGATAAGGACTTTTTCTTTTTAGTTTTAAAAATATAAACATAGGGCTTCCCTGGTGGCGCAGTGGTTGAGAGTCTGCCTGCCAATGCAGGGGACACGGGTTCTAGCCCTGGTCTGGGAAGATCCCGCATGCCGTGGAGCAACTAGGCCCGTGAGCCATGGCCACTGAGCCTGCGCTCTAGAGCCCGTGAGCCACAATTACTGAGCCCGCGCGTCTGGAGCCCGTGCTCTGCAACAAGAGAGGCCGCAATAGTGAGGGGCCCGCGCACCGCGATGAGGAGTGGCCCCCACTTGCCGCAACTAGAGAAAGCCCTCGCACAGAAACGAAGACCCAACACAGTCATAAATAAATAAATAAATAAATATATATATATAAACATAGTTTGCTGACATTTCTGAATATTGTTGAGCATAAAGGAAATATTCTAAGGTCTATAAGGGAAAGTTGATATAAATAATGCCTAACATATAGCCTACAGAGTGGTTTAAATTTTTATTGGCACCAACAGATTATGCATGCTTATTCAAACTCATTTGTTTGGGAATTTTGTTTGATACATATACACATACTTGTAGTTGTTACCTTTTGAGGTAGGGTAACATCAGGAAGAATTAAAGGGCAGGTTCTTTAGTTCTCCGCAGCTTTATTTTCTTTTTTCTTTTTTTTTTTTTTTTTTAGAATTTATTTTCTTATGGAGTCATCATTTCTTCTGTCTTTCGTAAAGTACTCCAGTTGTCATTTGTCCTATCCCCAGTAGAGACAGAAAAAACTTCTCTGCTACTTAGAGACTTAATTCTTTTGAAGATTTGGTTCCACTTATTTTTCTGTTTGTCTTTTTTATTTTCCAAATGATACTGCCTTTTCTGGAAACCTCTCATTGCTTGCTTAGGTAGAGGGATCTTTGTTCAACATATATTGACTCCCCACTCCACTGTTTACACTGAATTTTAGTGCATGAGCTAGTGAATAAACATTTTGAGGTATTGCATTTTTTTTTTGAGGTATTGTATTTTGAGATGCCTGTCAGTTGATTTTTCTAGTTATATTATTTTATTATTTGAATATTTTATTGCATTTTAGTCTCATTTTATAAAAATGAGCAGGGTACAAAAACAGTGATTCTAGTCATAAGAAATACTGGTCTCATAATTTTAATACACTTGAGACAGAGATGGAAATCATCAGGTGTCAGTCTTCAGCCTCATCACACTTAACCTGCTTGGCTACAGTTCAAGTATGAAGGAGAGAAACAATCAAAGAGTGTATATGAATTGCTAGGAATAAATTGGTAAAGATTATATTTAAAAGGCAAGAAATAATTAGGGATTTTATATAAGTATTTCTAGATTTCAATATATAATTCCTCTTGCCCATCTTTTTAGCTTTTACGTATATGACATTTAATACTTTCTCAAATATTCATCATATACACATTTTCAGGAATACATTGTGAAGCAAAAGTAGAGTGTCTGGTAACAGTCTCTTAATATGAATACATAGAACCTGACGCATAGTGTAAGTTGATACTTTCATAATAATACTAGATTGGTTTTTTTCTTTTTATAAATTTATTTATTTTTGGCTGTGTTGGGTCTTCATTACTGTGCGCGGGCTTGCTCTAGTTGCGGTGAGCTGGGGCTACTCTGTTTTGGTGCACGGGCTTCTCATTGCAGTGGCTTCTCTTGTTGTGGAGCACGGGCTCTAGGCATGTGGGCTTCAGTAGTTGTGGCATGCAGGCTCAGTAGTTGCACGGGCTTAGTTGCTTCATGGCATGTAGGATCTTCCCGGACCAGGGATTGAACCCGTGTCCCCTGTATTGGCAGGCAGATTCTTAACCACTGTGCCACCAGGGAGGTCCCTAGATTGGTTTTAAAATATGTCCACATTCAACTTTTTAAAAAAACATAGATACTGAGGTACTCAGAAGCCTTTTTTTTTTTTTGCGGTACGCGGGCCTCTCACTGTTGTAGCCTCTCCCGTTGCGGAGCACAGGCTCCGGACGCGCAGGCTCAGCGGCCATGGCTCACGGGCCTAGCCGCTCCGCGGCATGTGGGATCTTCCCGAACCGGGGCAGGAACCCATGTCCCCTGCATCGGCAGGCGGACTCTCTACCACTGCACCACCAGGGAAGCCCTAAGAAGACTTTTAATTCTGGGAGTTTTTCAACGAAGAAGGCTTGTTCAGCCTATGCTTTCTCTTTAAAAAAAAAAAAAAAAAAAAAAAAAAAGATGGTTATTAACTTTTTCAAATAAAACCTTTAAAACATACTTAAAAATTCCTCAGGAGGAGTGAAGGTACTAAGATTCCATCACCATTCTTGGCTTTCTAATTCATTTTGGATTCATAACAGAGTTTTTAACAATGAGATCAGGGACTGGTGATTTTAGTATTACATAAATTTACTCAGTGTGCTGAGTGGAATAGTTCAATTTGAGGAGTAGTGACCTTACTTTCCTTATCATGCTCATATCCCTCCCTAGTAGTAAGTTTAAGGCCTTAGGAAGCTGTATAAACTCTTTCAGATCAGTAGGGTACCCCTTAGTTTATGTAATAATCCCACATTCAATTAATCAGAATATCTTTCCTTATCATTCAAGATAAAAAGAACTTTGTGGATTTTCAGTTTTCAGTGAATTAGAATACAATGATGTAGACTTAACTTTAAAACTCTAGTAAACATAATTTTACCTCACTTCGATGATTCATAAGGCATGTCGGTATCTCATAACGCCTTAACATTTTAAACATATTTTATGATTTTTTACCATAATCGTAGTAGGTATAGAGAATTAGGCTAAATCCATCACTATCCTGAGTTGCTTTAGAAAGATTTTCCTGATAAAAATCTTGTTTGCCCATAAAAATATAGACTATTCCCTGACTTCCCACCCCAAGTGCAATTTTCCGGTTGTTGAAATTATGTATAGACAAGAATTTATTCTTTTAAAGAATTTTGCACATACTGGTCAAGTTAGAATGAGCTTACCAAATTTACTTGAAGCAGTGGTTTTTTTTGGCTACGCTGCAGCTTGCCAGATCTTAGTTCCCTGACCAGGGATCGAACCTGGGCCCCTGGCAGTGAGAGCGCCATGTCCTAACCACTGGACTACCACGGAATTCCAGAAGCAGCAGTTTCTCATGTGTATCACATTCCTCATTCATTTACCGGTCATTTATTGTGTGCTGTGCCATGTTCCAGTTAGCACACGACATGCCAGGTATACAAAATGAATAAAATGTAATCTCTGCTCTCGGGGACATTTTTTTTTTTTTTTTTTTGCACGTGGCCTGCAGGATCTCAGCTCCCTGACCAGGGGATTGAACCCGGGCCATGGTAGTGAAAGCTTGGAATCCTAACCACTAGGCCACCAGGGAACTCCCTCTCAGGGACCTTTTAGACTATGCCCAAGGAGAGAGAGAGACAGGTAAACAAGTATATAGTATGAAGTGTTATAGTTGTTGTGACAAAAGCCTAAAGTACAGTTGCATCACAAAGGAGGAAGTGGGTGATTATACTGGAGGATTGAGATGGAAGGAAAAGCATCATACAGGCTACTCATTAAAAAACAAAAGATGGGGAAGGATGTTCTGGGAAGAGGGAGAAGAGCAAAAATAGACGGTGTAAAAGAAGATGGGAATTTTGGGAACTACAAATAGTTTGGTATGATTGGGGCTTGGATTGTCTGGTGGGATTTGGTGAGAGATGAAACCAGGGGCCAGATCTTGGAGGGACTTAAATATCATATTAAGGGTTTGGGTCTTTATTTTAGCAGCAAGGAGAGGATTCTTGAAGGGTTTTGAGGAGGGTGTTACATGATCACTCTGGAAGGAATATAGAAGATCAGGTAGATGCAAGACCAGTTCAGACTAGAGATGATGCAGCCTGAATTAAGGCGGTAGTGGTGGAAATAGACAGGGAGGATGGCTGGTGTTAAGGAGATGCATCTGGCAGGACTTGGTGACTGACTATGTGGGAGTTGAGGAGGAGGAAAAGGGAGAAATTCAGTGTAATTCCCAGACTTCTGTTTTAGGCTACTGTGTGCTGGGTGGTGCCATTACAAGGATGGGGAATATAGGAAGAAGAGTAGTTTGGGAGGTGGGAGAGGAAAGAGAACTTGGTTATTTTAGACATAATGAATTCAATAAAGTCCTATGGGATATCCACATGTATTTATTTATTTAGCAGTTAATTGTGTCCTGGTGTGGAATTCAGAAGGGAGGTCTGTGCTAGAGGTGTCACCATGCGGGTGGCTAATCACTGATGCAAAGGAGATTATTCAGGCAGTGCTTTAGGGTAACAAGTGCAATAATTAACACGTTAGATTTATTATGGAAATTGAACAAAGGATGTCAGTGTATCATGTTAGGTATTCTGAGCCCATTTCTTAGGAGGTAGAAACATTTTGGAGAGAGATTTTCCTTAAATGGTACATCTAGTTACTGCTAGTTACTTTGGGCATAATGGTCTCTTACTTTTTTTTTTTTTTAACTAGGTTCTGCTCATGTCTATAGTTTGATTATGGTGACTTAAAAAATGCTAAAATGTAAAAATGACTAAAGTTCCTAGATTCCAACAAGGGACATCAACTTCTGTGGTCAGCAGGTTCTTCCTGGTTTGAACTAACAGTATTACTTTTTAGTCTTATTTGGATAAATCTATAATGTGACTTAATCTTATACTTGAAGCAGCACTTTATGTCATGAGCTTTTAAAGTTAGGAAGGGAAAAGTCTGGTGTAAAAGAGTAGCAAGTGGCGGTGTAAATACAGTAGCAAGAGGAACTTTCCTTTGGGGTGAGGAAAGTTGTTGATTCATTTCCATGGTAGTAGCTGCTAAGCAGTCCCGGGCAGCTTACAATTTAAATACATTGGGGCTCTAGTCAAAGCACTAACATTGAGTTGTAAAGTATATTATTTTATTCCTTTTGAGATAGATTAAAACAAATTTCTTAACCCCATGCTGTGAATATTAATTTTTTCATGATTTATGTAGTTTGTTTATCGATGGACACTTTTACAACAGGATTTATGAAGCCGGATCCGAGAACAACACGGCAGTTGTGGCAGTAGAAACTCACACGATACACAAAATTGAAGAAGGGATTGGTAAGTCTTTTTGTTGTTCTAGTACTTTTTTTTTGGCCGTACCTCGAGGTATGCAGAACCCGTGCCCCCGGCAGTGGAAGCGGGGAGTCTTAACCACTGGACCACCAGGGAAACCTTGTTCTAGTGCTTTTGACCTTAGCTTCCTTGGTTGAGATTTCTTGCCTTTTGTGCCTTATTTTTCCCCCCTACCCAGTGTGCCGTACCAGTGCTGTAGCCATCAATTTGATGATGGCACATCTAGAGACACCGCTGCCTAAGATGCTAGGGCTGTCTGTTGATGTTTAACGTGAACTTGCTAGAGTTGCTGAAAAGATTTTTCATCAATAGAAATCCCTCAAAGAAATTGGAGCCTCAAGGTTGATCTCTGTCCTTAGGGAAGTTGCTGATGAGGTGTTGATTGGAAGGCAGTCAGTGGAAAGAAACTGAAGTTAGACAAACCTGAGTTTGTCTGAAATTAGACAAACCTGAGTTTGAAGCCCACGTTCTCACTTCTTAGCTGTGTATCCTTGGGAAAGTCCCTTCACCTTTCTGAGTCCTACACAGGAACATAGGAAACAATCACTGCCTCACAGGATTGTTTTAAGAACTCAAAAAGATTAAGCCTATAAAAGCACACAGTACAGCGTCTAGCACATAGTGGGAACTTGGTAAGAGAGCTGTTATGCTAAACTTCTTCCAGAAGATTCCTAAACAGTACCAACCAGTGTGAACTGTTAGACCCTCAGAGGAACCAGGAGACTAGAGATTCTGAATTAAGCTTTGGGGAAGAGTGTTTGATAAATAAATGATATTTTTTCCATTTTCAAGATGCAAGCACTATAGAAGCAAATGAGGATATGGAAATTGCTTACCCCATAACTTGTGGGGAGAGCAAAGCCATTCTCCTTTGGAAGAAGTTTGTATGCCCAGGAATAAATGTAAAGTGTGTCAAGGTAATTGTCTTTTCTCCTTGCTGGGGCCTATTTTGGGTCTCCTTGTTTTCAGAGGGTATGGTTTTAGTGCCTCTTCTCTCTTTTCCACCGTGTCAATGTTTTTAATTTTGTGGTGTCCCTTTGTGTCACAGTAAAAAGAAAAAAAAAATAGGGACTTTGGAGTGAAATTGACCTGGATTCAAGTCCCACCAGAATATAAGTCCTTTGAGAGCTGAGAATTTGTCTATCTTGTTCACCATTGTATCCCCAGCACCTAGAATAGGGCTTGGCATATTTATCAGTAAATATTTGTTGAATGAATGGAGTCCCATCTCTATCACTGACTAGCTAGGTGACCTTGATCAAGTTATTTAATATTTCAGGGCCTCATATGTTAAAATACAAATAATTATATGCACACAGTAAGGTTGCTAGAAGATGAAGTGAGATCATATATGTAAAATGCCTTACACTGGTGTGTAATTTGGTAGAGTTTATTAAAAATTATTACTGATAAAAATAAGTAATCTTCATGAGAACACAATGTGGTAATAATTGCTTATTCTGTCTCCACTGGTAGCCACAGATGACCCATAGATAGTAGTCACCATCAGTGGCATCATCCTAGAATCATTAAGAATTACAGAGCTTCGAGGCTTTGTAGTGCTGTTGGTTTCTACCATCCTTATTCTTTCTACCAGATCCTGAATCTTGTCATTAGAACTGGATAGATTACTTCAGTTTAAATAGCCTTTGCAACGTTGGACCCATCTGCTTGATTCAGGGCATAAATGGATTTTAGATCCTAATCAGTATATTAATCTCTGACCCTCCTCCTGTCTTCTGTAGCTTCATACCAGGACAGCGCACGGTGTCCAGAGAAGGATCATCTTCTCTAGCACAGTAGGGTGGGAGGATGGATAATACAAGGCTATGACTAAAGATGTCATTTGGGTATTTTTTGTACATAACAAGTATAGTTATGTCTTTCTTTCCCTTTGGCCTGGCTAAATTAACATTGGATTATTTTGTACTTTACTTTTTACATTAGTTCAATGATCAGTTGATCAGCCCCAAGCATTTTGTTCATCTGGCTGGCAAGTCCACCCTGAAGGACTGGAAGAGAGCTATTCGTCTGGGTGGAATCATGCTCAGGTGAGCTCTAATAGCAAGCTCATACCTTTCAACTGACTGTGGGGCACTTAATCATGGTGGAATCCAGAGAATCCAGTCTTCTTAATTTGAATTTTTATTCTGTCTGAAGGATTGGCTTAAACAATCCATGTATTATTTGACCTTCATCAACTTGTTCTTAAAATCCCTGTGAGAGAAGAAAAATTGAATTAAATTGACTCTTCCCAGCATCTAGGACAAATTCTTCTGATGTCAGAATGTTGGGCAGGATCTTCTCTGGGCAGAGAAGCTCAGGAGTAGATGACAGTCCAGCTTGAGATCACTCAGCATAGGCAGAGCTAAGCCTGGTGCTAAGAAAGCTTGACAACAACGGAGATGTGGGCTGATGGACAAATCCTGGGATAATCTGGTAGAGTAGAAGGGTGCTGTTCATAAGTAACAATTATGCACAGCGAATGCAATCCTTGCCATCCTTGTACCATAGAAATAAACTTTATTTGTTTTTTTAAAAATATTTATTTATTTAGGCTGTGCCCGGTCTTAGTTGCAGCATGCAGACTCTTAGTTGCGGCATGCATATGGGATCTAGTTCCCCAACCAGGGATCGAACCCGGGTCCCCTGCATTGGCAGCATGGAGTCTTACCCACTGCACCACCAGGGAAGTCCCAGAAGTAAACTTTAGAATGTATAGTATCCCCACTCCCATCTCTTTATGCAACAAATTTATCATTGTAATCCACCCCACTCCTCGGTGAAATTAACATTAGTTGGTGTTTCTTGAGCACTCAACTACTGATAAAAAATTTTAAAATGTGGTTAAGAATTAAAAGTTCCCCACAGAACATGTATCATGAGCCTTATAAACCTCTTACCTTGGGCTTCCCTGGTGGCGCAGTGGTTGAGAGTCCGCCTTCCGATGCAGGGCACACGGGTTCGTACCCCAGTCCGGGAAGATCCCACATGCCGTGGAGCGGCTAGGCCCATGAGCCATGGCTGCTGAGCCTGCGCGTCCGGAGCCTGTGCCCCACAATGGGAGAGGCCTGCGTACCGAAAAAAAAAAAAAAAAAAAAAACCAAACTCTTGCCGTTTGTCTTTAATTTTTTTAAGGAATCTGTCTTAAGAGAAATCTATAGTGCTTGTAGAGATTCAAGTATAAAAGTGTTCATTGCAACATAATTTGTGATGGTGAAAATTACAGTCTGCTTTAATATATAATCAAGGTATATCTAAAGTAAATTATGGCTCATCTAAATATATATGACTTTATACTATGGGGTATTATGAGGTCATTAAAATATTTCTAAAGAGTTTTTACATGGAAAATGCTTATGATGTAAGGAAGAAAACAAAATGTAATATCAATTAATTTAGTTGTTTTAAAAAACACATATGTAAGTAAATTTAGTAGAAGAAAATATGCTGAAATGTTGATATTATATCTGTGTTGGATATTTTTTTAAAGAGCAGTTGTTTTCTTTATAGTTTCCTGTATTTTCCACAGAAAATGTTTTTTTCTTTACGTATGATTTTTATAGTCAGAGGCATAATTAAAAAAAAATTCATTCCAGATGATTTGTGTGCATTAATCAGTAGTTGAATGAAATTGGGGCTGAATACCTTTAACTTTCTTTTTTGTTGTTGTTCTTGGCTTGTTTTATTTGCCCAGAAGAACAAGTGTATGCCAACTTTCCCCAAATGTAAAAGACTCAGAGTGTCTAAAAAATTTTTAGTGAAAGCCAAGTAACATTGTAACATAGAGTTTACTGTAATTAAAATACTTCATGGCTTTGCTCATGGCCTATAATAACATCTTGTGAATCTAGTTATAAGGACATTTTATAGTGGGGGTTTAGTATAATCAACTTTGCTCTGTATTTATAGGAGAGTTATCTCTTTTTTTTTTTTTAAAGGAAAGAAATGTGCTGAAGTTTTATGTCTCCAGACGTGGCAACCGATCTTGCTGGTCTACAAGTACTAATACATCAGAATCTAATCACAAAATTCTAATCCCCCTGTGGCATTTCTCATTTGTGCTGGGATATGTGTTAGTCTTTTCCCCTTTGGGGCTTTGTTTCAATGAGATTCTATGGGGAAATTTAGCTATTGTCAGGAGTATATGTCTAAAACTTAGTGATAACGGGAAATACAAGAGAGTACTCATAATGAGTAGACTAAGGAGGGAAGAGGAGTACTTGTAAATGTGGGCAGGACCAATGAACATTTTATAGCCCCAATTAGAATTTCTGCAACCTAATGACTTTTAATACTATTAGGTTTCATTAACATATAGAAGGGACTCAGCAACTTTGTCTCTCTTTGTCCCTTCAAGATGAAGTGAAGGCTGAATTGGTACTTCTTGTCTCTCTTTGCACAGGAAAATGATGGACTCCGGACAGATTGATTTTTACCAACATGACAAGGTTTGCTCCAATACCTGCAGAAGCACCAAATTTGATCTTCTGATCAGCAGTGCAAGAGCTCCAGTGCCAGGACAGCAGACAAGTGTGGTGCAGACACCCACTTCGGCCGATGGTAGGGGGTAGGAAACCACCTGAAAACCCACTGTGTTTTTCAGTAGCACTTTCCCCCTCATTTCTTCTTTGTGTTTCTTTTTTCAATTCTTGAGAGCGTTAATGTAAGGTATGGTAATCTTGAGTGGGAGTCCATGCTTTAGAAAGAACTCTCTTTGTTTTCTCCAAAATGATTCCTATTGGCCAGACCTCCTTCCTTGTTTCTTTATTACAGTGCATGGTAAACGTTAGAAAGGTGATCCATATAATGCTTATTTAACAGTCTCACTTTGGTGCCACTTGACATATCTTTGAAATCAGATTGTTTTAAAAATCCTTTGCTCTTCTAGTGGTCAAGGCAGGTGGGTGGATTAGAACGGAGAACGCCTTTCAGCTGTTGAACTGAGATGTATCAAAGACAGTGTGTCATTGGCTGGGCTGGACTCTGGAGACTGCTGTAAGAGTCAAAGAGCTCTGTCTGTAAGGAATTCAGATAAGCAAGCTGAGGCTTCTTCACAAATGAGATAGGATGGGCATACACTTAACTTCAGTATTGTTGAGCGTGGGACAAGGGCTCTCTAGGAAAGATATAGCCATATGAAGTTATTATTAAGGATTTAGTTCAGCTGGAGACTTAGCACAGCTAAAATTCTTGGATAGAATATGTCTAAACTACTTCCAGGAGACTTATAAATATGCCTGACAGAGACACAAGAACGCTAAAGGATGTAAGGGAAGTATTGTGCTTTAAAAATGACTTCTCAGGGTTTCTTTTGGTCAGTCCTAATGTTCTGTGAGTAACCACTGGGTGAGTAGAAGCCAAATTTCTTGGAACCTACGTTCCTTTCAGGAAAATGTAAAATATCTAGCAGTTTGAATATTTGGTGGTGTGACACTTTCACTTGAAAAGTGAAAAATGCTGTGAAATTATCTACTTCCTTTTCATTTTGCCGAAACTTCTTTACTTGATCATCCATATTGTTATTACTTGTTTGCTTGATTATTGATATCCTCCAGTGTGGAGAGTCCACACTTGTCTATATTTCTGTCTGGATCAGTTTGATTTTTCTCAATTCTCTTTGTTTAAAACCTTAATATAAAATTGATAGCAGTAGTTTTTTCCTCTGTGAATCTGCTATTCATGGATCTCTTATCTGATTTATTTTGGTCTCATTTCTCTTGCTTTCTCATACATAACCTGATAAATAAGTTACAGCAACTTCATGTATTCTAGATGGTTAGTATCAAACATGCTCGTAGTAGGGCTCTTGACTATAATTTTCTTTTAAATTATTTCAAGTCCTCCTCATCTTCAAGTCTGGGGCCTGCAGCCTAGCAATCATGCCCACCTTCTGTCTCTTTCGAAAACATAACTGCTCAGAAAGAAGATTGCTTTTTTGTGATTTTGTAAGTTATCTTTCACTTTCTGTTCAGAGTAAGAAGAAAGCATTTTCTTTTGCAAGGCAGGTTTTATTTAGGAAATCCAATATTCATCCTGGATTACCTAGGATTCTAGTTTTTAATATAGGGACATGCAGGCAAAAGGTTAGAAAGTTAAATAACAGGATCTCTTTGGCTGTCTGAGATAAAGGATAGTTGTGACTTTTTCATAAAATTCACGGGCCTTCCCTCTAATGGACTGCTTTTAGGTAGCATTACACAGATTGCCATCTCAGAAGAGAGCATGGAAGAGGCAGGGCTGGAATGGAACTCGGCTCTCACTGCTGCTGTCACCATGGCCACAGAGGAGGGCATGAAGAAAGACTCAGAGGAAATTTCAGGTACTTTCTATGGGGCTCAGATTTCTTGTAAGGTTTTGTGACTCTTATCACCATTATAATTATGGACACAGAATGCCTCTTCATTACTTGTGCTGGTTTTTCTTATGCATATTAATACTAATTACGGCTGCAAACATCTTATTTTAATCCAAGCAATAGCCCTGTAAAGTCAGATTTTATGAAGAAATTGAGACTCAGAAAGGGTCAGCACCCTGCCTAAGACCAGTCACACAACTAATAATTCAGCTGTTTAACTGAATTCATCTGTTTAACTCTGAAGTCCATGCTTTTTATCCTGTCACACTGACTCCAACTTTGGCGCATTCGTTAGAGAAACCAAGCTGCAAGATGTTAGAAGAAAAAATCAGGTAGCAGGTGGTGTAGAGGATGGTGATTAATGATGATTCACTTAGAGGGGACAGGAGAAGCTTCACATCATCCTTCATTCATTAATTTATTTAGCAAATATTTATTGCTGCCTGTTTTTAGCTGGTACTGTTGCTAGATCTAGATAGATGAAAAGACATAGCTTCTGCCCTCAGGGAGCTTATAACCCCACCTATTCAACTGTTTTATTGTGTTTTTTAAAATTTTTATTTATTTATTTATTTTGGCTGCGCCGGGTCTTAGTAGCGGCACGTGGGATCTTCGTTTCAGCATGTGGACTTCTTAGTTGCAGCATGCGAACTCTTAGTTGCAGCATGCATGCGGGATCTAGTTCCCCAACCAGGATTAAACCCAGGCCCCCCTGCGTTGGGAGCGCGGAGTCTTACCCACTGGACCACCAGGGAAGTCCCTTTATTTTGGTTTTTTAAGTAAAGGATTAGAGGGAGTATATCTTTAACCTAATTTAATTTCTTTATTACTTAACATTTAAAATATTATGTATTATTTAATTTTAAATTAAATCATTTAAATAAATGCTTTAGTATTTATTAAATATTTAATTTAATATTTTTATTGGAGGAAGATACCCGTTCCCTGTAGCCAGAGGCATGACAAATTGAGGCAATTATCACAAGTCCCTATTTTGCTGCAGAGTTCAAATAGATACCAACTCAGGGAGGCAGCTAGTGTTTCAAAGGCTTCTTTTCTTTTCCCAGAAATATCCCAATAAGAAATTATTTTGAGGGGGGGTTCCCTGGTGGCCTAGTGGTTAGGATTCTGGGCTTTCACTGCTGTGGCGCAGTTTCAATCTCTGGTTAGGGAACTGAGATCCTACAAGATGCACAGCACGGAAAAAAAAATCATTTTGAATCGAAATACTTTTGAATTTAACATTGTAGAGATATGCCTAAGTATATGTAGCATCCCTTGTTTACCCTCTGTCTTATCCCTCTTTTGCCAGAGGACACTTTGATGTTCTGGAAAGGAATAGCTGATGTAGGACTGATGGAAGAGGTTGTCTGCAATATACAGAAGGAAATAGAGGAGCTACTCAGGGGAGTTCAGCAGCGGCTTATCCAGGCTCCCTTCCAGGTCACAGGTAAACACACTAATACTGACAATAGCGGTCATTGTAGGCAGATCATGTTAGCCTCATGAAACACTGAGGTATAGGTATTATTATCCTCATTTTACAGATTAAGGAACTAAGGCTAATAAAAAGTTACTATCCAAAGTTTGTAACTAGGGTTTTTTTTTTTAATTGTAAAATTTTTCTTTTCTTGAGGTATAGTTGATTTACAATATTGTGTTAGTTTCAGGTGTACAGTGAAGTGATTCAGTTATATATGTGTGTGTGTGTTTTTAAATTTATTTTTATTTAATTTATTTTATTTTTGGCTGTGTTGGGTCTTCGTTGCTGTGCGCGGGCATTCTCTAGTTGCGGCGAGTGGGGGCTACTCTTTGTTGCGGTGCACAGGCTTCTCATTGTGGTGCCTTCTCTTGTTGTGGAGCACGGGCTCTAGGCGTGCAGGCTTCAGTAGTTGTGGCACGTGGGCTCAGTAGTTGTGGCACAGGGGCACTAGAGCGCAGGCTCAGTAGTCGTGGCACACGGGCTTAGTTGCTCCGCAGCACATGGGATCTTCCCGGACCAGGGCTTGAACCCGTGTCCCCTGCATTTACAGGCGGATTCTTAACTACTGTGCCACCAGGGAAGCCCCTATGTGTATTTTTTCAAATTATTTTCCATTATAGGTTATTAGAAGATACTGAATATAGTTCCCTGTGCTATACAGTAGATCCTTGTTGCTTATGTATTTTATACATAGTAGTGTGTATCTGTTAATCCCATACTCCTCTAATTTATCCCTTCCTCACTTCCCCTTTGGTAACCATAAGTTTTTTTTCTATGTCTGTGAGTCTGTTTCTGTTTTGTAAATAAATTCATTTGTATTATTTTTTGCTTCCCCATGTAAGTGTAATTTGTCTTTCTCTTACTTAGTATGTTATTCTCTAGGTCCATCCACCTTGCTGCAAATGGCAGTATTTCATTCTGTTTTTATAGCTAAGTAATATTCCTTTGGATATATATACCACATCTTCTCTGTCCATTTATCTGTTGATGGACACTTAGGTTGCTTCCATGTCTTGGTTACTATAAATTGTAAATTGCTGCTATGAACACTGGAGTGCGTGTATCTTTTCAAATTAGAGTTTTCATCTTTTCTGGATATATGCCCAGGAGTGGGATTACTGGATCATATGTGGTAGCTCTATTTTTAGCATAACTAGGTTTTGAACTCAGGTCTGGCATTGCTTTTTCCACAGGTAATTTTTGCCTTGTAAATGGTGCCAGAAAGCAATTTCTCTCTCTCTCTCGATATAGATACAAAGTAGATATATAGAGTCTGAAAATTGGAGAAATCCACCTGGTTTTAGACAGTTCTCATATTCTGTTAGTTTAAGGCTTCCAGAACTATTGTCTGCATTCCAGGCAGAGGGAACAAAGATCTTGAAGTTACAATGAACCTGGCGGGTTCAAAGAATTAGAGAAGCACTGACGTGGCTCCAGTGGACTAATTAATGGAGAGAGTGGTAGGTGATGAGGTTGGACAGGAGCAGAGGGGACAGTTTAGATAAGCTTTGGTCAGAACTTTGGGTTTTATTTTAAGGTGATGGTAAGCCATCATAGTGATTTTGAGCAGGGGAGTGAAGTGATCAGATATATTTGTATTTTTTTAATATAGTTTTTTAATTTTTATATCTTTAATGGAAGCAAACTCATTAATATTTTCAAGATTATTTCTTCACTTGTTTGTAATTGAGGGAATTATCATGTTTGACAATTTCTAATGACCCCATGACAGTCTTAACTAATTTTTAAATTTTTTATTTTATTTATTTATTTATTTTTGGCTGCGTTGGGTCTTCGTTGCTGCGCACGGGGTTTCTCTAGTTGCGGTGAGCAGGGGCTACTCTTCGTTGCAGTGTGTGGGCTTCTCATTGTGGTGGCTTCTCTAGTTGCAGAGCACAGGCTTTAGGTGCACGGGCTTAGTTGCTCTGCAGCATGTGGGATCTTCCCAGACCAGGGATCGAACCTGTGTCCCCTGCATTGGCGGGCGGATTCTTAACCACTGCACCACCAGGGAAGTCCCTCAGATTTATTTATATTTTTAAAAGATCACTGTGGTTGCTGTGGGGAGAATAGATTATATGGGGCAATAGTAGAAACAAGACCAGTTGGGAAACTCTTGAAGGAATTAGTCCAGGCAAGAGATGATGGTAGCATTGATTAGAGTGGGTAGTGGTAGACCTGGGAAGAAGGGATCTTATTGGGCTTATATTTTGAATGTGGAACTGACAAGTCTTGCTGATGGATTGGATGTAGGGTAAGAACGAAAGAAATCCAGGATGACTCATATATTTTTGGTCTGAGCTGTGAGCGGTGGTAAAATTTCCTGAGATGAAGACCACTGGGAGAAGAAATCAGAATTGGTTTTTGACTTGTTTAATTGAGATGCTTAGGAGGGCTTCAAATGGAGAAGTCATGTGGCTCAACAGAAGTATTAATCTGTAATGCAGGAAAGAGGTCTGGGCTGGAGATCTACATGTGGAAATTCTTAGCATGTCCATGATATTTAAAACCATGGAACTGGATGAGACAACTGTGGAAGAGAGTTGTAGGTGGAAAAGTGGTCTGAGTTAAGGAAGTAATGACCAGTTACTGACAGCTCTTTCAAGAAGTTTTGTTTAAAGGGGAACAGAGGGACTTCCCCTGGACGTCCAGTGGTTAGGGCTCCATGCTTCCACTGCAGGGGGCATGGGTTCAATCCCTGGTCAGGGAACTAAGATCCTACATGCTGCGCAGCGCGGCCAAAAAAAAATAATATAATAATAATAAAGGGGAACAGAGATAATACTATTAATAATATTGCATGTCATTTCCCATGTTTGGCACTTAAAATGTTTCTAATATTCATATCTATCTTGCAGAGTAAGTATTATTAGTCGCATTTGTTTCAGATGAGAAAACCGAGGACAGAAATGACTTACCCAAGGTCACACAGATAGGCAACATCAAAACCAAGGTTCAAACTTAGTTCTGTCTCGTAGAATGACCATATTTTCTAAACCAAGTCAGAACCTATAACCAGATGCAAGATTTTTTCCCTTATTTTTGTATTTATTTATATGGAAACATGTATAAAGATATAACAATTAAATAATAATTAGTTACACATGTGATAAATCTTTGTTAAAATATTTTGAAAATGCTATTAGTATTCTAATTTCTGGATTGTTTTATATTTATAAGCAGCACAATAGGGAGTTGGTGGAACATTTCTGTTTTAACTGGACAGACATGTCTTTTGTTTTAAATAGATGCTGCTGTTCTCAACAATGTAGCACATACATTTGGCCTAATGGACACAGTCAAGAAGGTTTTGGACAACAGAAGGAACCAAGTAGAGCAGGGAGAAGAGCAGTTTCTCTATACTCTGACAGGTATGTATAACTTCTCTCTTTTCTTAGGCGATATTATACTAATATCCCTGAGTCTTGCCATTTCTTTGTTGACTTCTGTTGGGACTGGATTGGCTTGCTTCTTCTTTCTTTCCTTCCTTCCTCCCTTCCTCCCTCCTTCCATCCCTTCCCTCCCTCCCTCCTTCCCTCTGTCCTTTCTTCCTTCTCTCTGTGTCTCTCTTTCTGTCTCTCTCTCTCTTTCTTTCTTTCAACTCACATAGTGTCAGATTTGGCTTTTTCTTTGTACATAGTCCTAGGTGAGGTGGAGTGGTGGGAAGCAGAGGAAGCACAACGGAAAAGGAAAGAAAGCCAGCAACATGATCCTCTTTCTATATCTTTGGAGGATTAAGATGTCTGCTAGATCGCTGCATTAGTCCAGTAATATAAGTGGCAGAAGAAAAATATTGGCCTTTGTCTTTTTTACATTATTAATACTGAGTCTTTTTATATACATTTAGCACTTTCATTATTTCTGGTAATCAGAAATTATGAGCACATGGATAATTTAACTCTTTTTAATTAGTACTTTGTGCTGGTCTCTAAGCTAGGTTTTAGAAATAAAATGTTGAATAAGGTAGCCTCAGTCTCTTGAGGGCTTTCAAGGAACTCAAGGGAAAGCAGACTTAGAAATAAGTGCAAAAAGTAGTCAGTTTTGTAACAGAGGCATATAGCAGGTATAGTGGTGGAACAAAGGGCGTTATCATTTATACCCAGAAAAGAATCAAGAGAAGCTTTTGGAGGAGGTAAGGCAGTGAAAGATGCAAAACAAGTTGGAGAGGGCTTCCCTGGTGACGCAGTGGTTGAGAGTCCGCCTGCCGATGCAGGGGACACGGGTTCGTGCCCCGGTCCTGGAGGATCCCACGTGCCGCGATGCGGCTGGGCCCGTGAGCCATGGCCGCTTAGCCTGTGCATCCAGAGCCTGTGCTCCACAACGGGAGAGGCCACAACAGTGAGAGGCCCGCGTACTGAAAAAAAAACCCAAAAAACAAACAAAAAAACAAGTTGGAGGTATGGATTATCAGTCTTAAATGACGTAGAATATATTATAATAGTCGGTCATGAAGACAAGAGGCAAGAAAGATCATTTGGTAAGAGAAGAACAATTTAGGTTGTTTTAAACTTATTTTTATGCCCAGTTTATATTTTAAATTCGGTTTACCAGGTGTTCTTTGAGATGCCCTTTTTCATTTGATCTTTCTAGGAATATTATAGGCTGTTTCCTTATTTTACAGAGAACCCAGTAGAGGCACAGAGAGGATAAATGATTTGCCTGGGACCACATCACTCCTTGACAGTGAAGCCCAGAGTAGAACTCTGCTTCTTATTCATAGTCCAATGCTGTCTTCCACCTTGAAACTTTACACCATCTGAAAAATGGTTTTTGTTAGAAATGTAGGCTTCTGGTCCCTTGTCCATATCATTTTAGTTATAACCACAGTATACATAAAGTTGTGTTTTCTGCTTTTTTCACTGTGACATACTAATATTTTTCCAAGTTGCTACACAGTATTTTACCTAGACATTCTTCTAGGGATGAATTTAAATTTTCAAAATTTTCTTCAGTAGCTTATTTTGTTGCAGTGAACTTGTATGAATATAACTTTTCTTCTTATGTTCTTTTAAACTACTTCACAATATCAATACCATTTAAGCTTGAGGTTAAATGGTATTGATAATTTGTTTATGGAGTCTTGTGACCTATTGTCAAATTTCCAAGAAGATTATACCAATTTACATCACAAGTTTCAGCTCACCAACAATGGGTGTTGTTTTTTATAATACACCCTGATTTAACTTTTTAAAAATTGTAGACTTGGTATCTTGTTTAGTTTCACATTTCTTTGATTACTACTAAAGTTGGAAAAAATGCATTATCTTATAACCGTAAAAGGCAATGTTTTAAAATTTTTGAATGTGTTCTTTATCACTCCCTACTCCTTTAATTCCAGACAAGGAGTTGACTTGCTCTGGGTATTCCACAGTGAGCAAGGTGCTCTACAGGTGTACCTGGTTATTTATTGGATGCTTATCAGGTGCTAAGCAATAGAGAAGTTCTGGTGTAGAACCAGACTCACCAGTGGTCATCAAGGTTGGATTGGACCCTTGGGAGAGGGATAGTGATAGGTGTATTGGGGTGGAAAAGCCACCAAGTTGACTATCAGAAGACTTTTGTTTTGGCCCATGCTCTGTAACCGTAAGGAAGTCGCTTTATCTCTCTGGATCTATGTCAAAATGAATGTGTTAGAACTCTTAAGACCTCCTTCAGTTCTGTAATTCTTAGGGACTTCCTCTATAACTTTCTGTAGACTTCTCTGGGGGCTAATGGTAGACGAAAGCCATCTGGGTCACCAGCAAGTGATCCTGCCTTGAAGAACAGTTTGGGAATCACTGCTTTTCAGAGTGGCCATTGTAGCTCCTTTGTGGGTCCATGGCAGTTGCAAAGGGATTATGCCGATATTATTTTCATCTCTAGACCCAGGTAGGGCATATATAAGCTGCTAGACCAACTGGAGACTTCTTTGGTTTGCATTTTGGTGACAGGTGACAAAATGCCACAGGAGCTTCTAGAGTTGAGCTATAGTAGGATCACAGCACGAAAAGATTCTGAATTATTGACCTGCCTATAATCACACAATGACATGTAGTAACTGGAGGGATTTTAAAGACCATCCAGTCTAGTTTCTTCTTGAAAACAATGAAATGACTTGCCTGAGGGTACATAGTAGCAAAACCAGGGCAAGACCCCAGGTCTCCTCACTCCCCATTTACTGTTCCCAAGATTATACTTCTCTCCACACAAAGTCTGTCTTTTTTCCGTAGACTTGGAACGCCAGTTGGAAGAGCAGAAGAAGCAAGCTCAGGATCACAGGCTGAAATCCCAGACGGTTCAAAATGTGGTATTGATGCCTGTGAGCACTCCTAAGCCTCCCAAAAGGCCCCGGCTCCAGCGGCCAGCCTCTACCACCGTCCTGAGCCCTTCTCCTCCTGTCCAGCAGCCTCAGTTCACAGTCATCTCACCCATCACCATCACCCCCGTGGGTCAGTCATTTTCCATGGGCAATATTCCAGTGGCCACCCTCAGCCAGGGCTCCAGTCCTGTGACTGTCCACACACTGCCTTCTGGCCCTCAGCTCTTCCGTTATGCCACAGTGGTCTCATCTGCCAAGAGCAGCTCACCAGACACAGTGACCATCCACCCTTCATCTAGCCTGGCGCTGCTAAGCTCCACCGCCATGCAGGATGGGAGTACCCTGGGCAACATGACCACCATGGTGAGCCCTGTGGAGTTGGTGGCCATGGAGTCTGGCCTAACCTCAGCCATCCAGGCTGTTGAAAGCACCTCAGAGGATGGGCAGACCATCATTGAGATTGACCCAGCCCCAGACCCAGAGGCTGAGGATACTGAGGGCAAAGCAGTCATTTTGGAGACAGAACTGAGGACTGAGGAGAAAGTCGTGGCTGAGATGGAAGAACACCAGCATCAAGTCCACAATGTGGAGATTGTGGTCTTAGAGGATTAACTGGGGGTCTCCGGGCCAGGAGATATGTTTTGGTTTGGAATTTTAATTATTTGTTTATTTTTATCATTGTCCCACTCATTTCCACATAGGATCCTTTTTTTTAAAAACAAAATCTTGTTGTAACTGAACAGGTTGGGTCCCTTCCACCCCCTCATTGAAAAATGGACAAAACAAGCTGCCCTTCCGGAAGTTGAGAGTAGGTCACTCAATGTCCTAATCCTCTTACACCAAGAAAGTTATTTCTTTTAGGAGAGGCATCAAGATAACCAGAAACCCTATCCAGAAAGCCCTTTCCAGGCTAGTCTGTCTGTGTACGCATGTGGTTTTATTCTCATAAAGGTGCATCGACCAAACCAGGGAACACAAATCTGACCCTGGAAGGCAACCCACTCACACGTGGATGCAGAAGGATACTTTACTTTGTATCCTGGAAGGGGCCCTCAGAGGCCAATGCAAAAGTCTGAAAGTTGCACTCTGCTTGGAGGGGAAGGTAGCATACCAGCAGCAGCTTAAAAAGGGAAGTGCTTTGGCCAGGATGGGGCAAGGAAATTATCTTACTTCCAGAAGTGCAACTGATGCCTCTTAATATCTCTGAGGGTTACTACCATGGCTGCCATTTTGAGGCAAGGCCAGTGTTAAGAAGAAGGGTACATTTCCACCAAGCAAGTGGCGTCAGAGGCCTGTGGCTTGGCAGAAATAGAAATCCAGAGACGTCACAGCTGTGCTTTGGGGTTCAGGTTCACCTTGCCCCCCACTTTGTCAAAACACTTACCCTCCTACCTAGTCCATTCATTTGCAAACTGTGTGATGTGGTGTAAATTGCTCTGGTTCTTGGACTGTGGCTGTTCTCGGGGTGGGGCTCCAAGGCCATCATTTTTATTGCATGACTCCAGGAGCAGGAGAGTTCCTCATCCAGACCAGCTGCCCTTTTTTGTGGGGCCCTTTTTTGGCTTTGGAACCAAAAGCAGCCACTCATTTGGTGCTTCCTCTGTTCTACCCTCCGTTCCTCAGTGGTTAATGGCATCTGTCTCCTGGATCCCACGCTCTTCAGATTTTTGGCTGATTCAGAGAACAGTGACAGGTGCCTGCCTGCCTTCATCCCCTTTTAGATTCATATATACCATTTATACCACAGATGTTTCTGTGAGATATTGAGCTCATAAAAAAACCTTAGGTTTGGCAGGGAAGACTCAACACCCCACCCTATCCTGAGGCACCGAGTAGATGTCTCCTCCTGAGCGAGCTGGACTCCCTGGGAAAGAAGCATTGTCTGCAACATTATATTATAGGAAATGTACCAGGAATGTAATAATAATATCTTTGGGGGGGTTATTTTGTTTTCTTCTTTTTTTTTTAATGTTTTCGTATATTTAGAGATGGGCCCATTTTCCATGCTGTGATTCCTTCTCTTTGACCATCTTCTGTGTCTGGGGCAAGAGTGGAGTCTGTTTTTTGTTTCTTTGATTGCATTTTTTACTGCACTAGGAAGAATATAGGGAAACTGCAGACAATTTAAAAGAAAAATAGGTCAAAAAAGAAAGCATACACTTTAGAAGTGGGAGAGTCTTTTTTTTTTTTTAATTAAATACAAAACTTTGACCCGTAGTTTCCTTTTTTTTTTTTGAAGGCACCCACCTGAAGCTATGTTTCTTCCAATAGATGTTGGAAACCCTGTTGTTAAGCAAGTGAAAACTGCGTCCTGCCATCCCTCAGATAGCTGTGTATAGCTAGAGAAGCCCTCTAACTTGAAAGGGTCAATCTTAAAAGCCTTATGGCTGCGATTTCTGAACCCCATACAGTTGTGGTTTTCAGCTTTAAAATTGGGGTTTTATTTTTCTTTTCAAAATATTTAATAGACATAGCAATCTGTTTAGAACAAACCTTTGGCCTTTATATATCTTTAGTGAGGGAAGTGGCTTTTATTTCTTGCTTCTTTAGGTTGTCTCTTGGTACATAAACAAAAACAAAATTTCTGCCTAAGCCTAAAACTACTACTTGAACCTAGAAAGGCACATGTCATCCCTATTGCGGTTTTTAGGGACACTTTTATCTTTCCCAGAGACAAGAGGCTCAAATCAGGACAGAGGAGGAGCCCTGGAGAACACCTACCCACTAGCTCAGGTTCCTTTCTTTCCTCCGTCAGAGCTGTTGGTAGTGTTTTAAAGTAGTGTGAGCATCATGCTTCCAAAGTCAAGAGATCACCTCCTAAAGACAGAGCCTGTTTACTTTCACTATCTGAGTATTCCAGCTGGTGGAAATACATGAGCTTTGTTGTTTTCCTGGTCTTCCAGTAGCCTGTCATTATTGCTAGATGCTATGCACCCATTCTTGAGTGTGGGTTTCCTCACAGCCCTGGTCTAGATCTCAGACGGGGTGAGGCACATGCAAGCCACTGGTATGTACACAAGCAGTTGCAATGAATCATTCCTCAGGCTGAGTTGGCAGTAGCCATCTAATCTTTCTGTTCATTCATTAAATAAACATTTGTAAGTACCATCTATGTGCCAGGCTTTGTGCTAGGCACTGGCAGTACAGAGTTGAAGGCTCAGTCCATGCACTCAAGGGATTCATTCTCCAGAGGTTGTCTGGAGTTAAGAACTATATTTCAATATAATAATTGGTTTCCTTTATAATGCTATGTATTTTATTTCATGCATTGATAAACATTGTTCCGAGAGTTGGTCCATAGGTTTCAGAAGGCTACCAAAGGTACAAAATGGTTAAGCCTTTCTCTAGTGAGATACTGAAACAAATCATCATATTGGGGTAAGTGCAGTGATAGAGCTATTGGCTGGGAGAAGAGAGAACAAAGGGTCAAGCATCTAACCCAGCTTGGAGGCAGGGGTCAGCAAATATGGGAGTACTTCCTGGAGAAGATGTATACCTAACCTGATTTAGGAGAGACCATTTTTGGCTACTTTTTTTGCATTCCATTTTCAAGTAGTTGGACTTATTTATACAAGAGGGGGAAAAAAATCCTAAGTCTCTTGTTGCTTCTGTCTCCAGAGCCAGGCAGAGTCAGCAGCTCAGGCAGTCTCTTCTGAGAGCACCGCACTGGCGAAAGCCCAGTCATGTGTCAGTTTCTCTGAGCTCCCATCAGATGAATCCAGGGCAGGACTGGAGTTTAGCTGGTAGTAGGTAAATGCCCCAAACCTTCCTGTCATGTGGTTTGCACAAAGGCCTCAGAATCAACTGTTCAGCTGTCTTGCCTTGGCCATGTCCCTGTCTGACCCCCGCCTTCCTGTTCTCTTCCACTTTTCAATTTCCAGGTTCCATCCCTGCCCCCCTCCCCAAATTAAAACAAAACAAAACTTCCTGGCATTCCGAAGTAAAAAAGGGACAATAGATTTGAATATTTAAGATTTAAAGCTACTTCATGTGAAGTTTCTTTCATGCTTCTGTCCATATTTGGGAAGGAGGACCAGAGTTAATCCAAATACCTTGGAAATTAATATTCAGTTTAGGTGGTCTGAGACACCCTTTAGTGGTGGCATTTTAATCCATTTCATGAAAGCATTAAAGGTAAGTCTTTATGGTGGGAAGTACTGGTAACCCTTGATGATAAAGATAGTAAAACCAAGCATGAAATATAGAACTACTAGTTCATTGAGTTATAATTGGTCCACCACTATCAAGGAGGTAGCAAGGATAAAGAAAAGGTTGAATTCTCGAAATAGGTATGAGGTTGTGATTCACTTTGGGTAATACTCCTGAGGAAATAGTCCTCTCTGAGACAAAAAATCAGATTGTAGGCTAGCCCCTGCATTTTCAGTCAACTTAACCTAGTATAATTGATCACAGATCCCTCACACCTTGGATGCCTCCTCCCTGGGACATTCTTGTGTAGTCTGTAATGTACTACAATAACAACCAAGGTTGTTGCACTAAACAAGGGATCAGTTCTGCTAGATTGGAACTCTCTGCCCCTGGAATTTCTCTTCTTAGCCTTTATTCAGTCATTTTTAGGTTTTCTTCCCAATCCTGGAACACCTTTCTTAGTCCTGAGCTATGCAATTTCACTTCCCCTAGAAGGTTCTACTTTCCTTGAACATCCTTATCGTACTCCTGCTTCTCTAGCCCTTGCTTTGGGGAACCAAATGTGACTTAGTTCCCAAATTCTGCCATGTTAGTAACTCTACCTTTCTGCTATGTCAGTAACTCAACTCTTGAGACAATCATTTCTTCCCAAGGAACCCCCAAGACCCAAACCTCAGCATACATCCATAGACTGCAGTCTTCACTGCCTAGAACAGCCTTCTTAACTTCCTCCATCACCTGAATTGAAGCACCTTTGAGATGTGCTTGTAAGTTCCCCAGAATACACAGATTCTAAAACCTATCTTTTACACCTGATTGGTTCTCTACCTATGGTCCATGGCCCAGGCTAATACATGCCTGTTTCCTGGATAAGTTATTTCAGCCCAGTATGATTCCTACTACCTCTTCTGTTATGTCTTATGAGCCTCCCAATCTGAAGACTCCTGGTGCTGTCTCAACCTAAAGTAGGCCACACCCTACTTTGAAATTGCCTCTGGGTTCTCCTCCTGCATCTATGGTTTCCAATTCTGTACCTTTACTAGTAGTTGGCTTATAATATGGTATATATGGGTTGATTTCTCTAGTTTGAGAACAAGAGTGGACATTAGTATTGGATCACATATAAAGGAAAATGTGAGGCTGGGTAATGACCCAGAAGGAAAGATGGGTTCCTCCTTGGGCTTTGTAGGAGCTTCTGTAAGAGGGGGTGTGGGGGATGTTACCTGCATTTCAAAGTATAAGGTTTTTTTAAAAAAATAATTAATTAATTTAGGCTGCGCTGGGTCTTTGATGTGGCACATGCGCTTCTCTAGTTGTGGTACGTGGGATCTTAGTTCCCCGACCAGGGGTCAAACCCACGCCCCCTGCATTGGGAGCATGGAGTCTTAACCACTGGACCACCAGGGAAGTCCCCTCAAAGTATAAGTCTTTAAAAAAAAAAAACTTCTCTGCTGTTTTCTCTAAAGAAATCTATGTATTGTAGAGCAAATTGGAAGCCCACAGCTCTGATTCAGCCTTAAGATTTACTTTGTTTGGCCCACATTTTAGTTTTATTTTAACTTTTTATTGAAGTATAAATGCATACAGGAAAGTGCACAAATCACTGTACAATTTGATAAACTGAACTACCCATGAAATCAGCTTTCAGATCAAGGGAAAAATAAAAGTCACCAGCACCTCACCCAGACAGGGTAACCTCTATCTAGCTCTCTAACATCATATCTTAGTTTTACCTATTTTGAACTCTTTAGGGACTGGCTTTTTTCGTCTCAACATTACCTTGTAAAGATTCACCCATAATGTTGTGTGAAGTGTAGTTGATTGCTTCTCATTGCTGTGTAGAGACTGTTATTATTTACTATGCCACAGCTGATCCATTCTAATAATGGGCACTTGGGTAGCTTCCAGTTTGGGGCTATTATAAATAATGCCTCTGAACATTGTTTTTTTTTGGGGGGGGGGCCACGCCGTGCAGCTTGCAGGATCTTAGTTCCCCGACCAGGGGTTGAACCTGGGCCCTCGGCAGTGAAAACACCAAACCCTAATCACTGGACCACCAGGGAATGCCCACCTCTGAACATTCTTGTACATGTCTTTCGACGAACATATATATGCATTATGCCTACGACAGTTCACATGAAAAATTCAAGATAAAGTTTTTCTTAAAACAACAACAACAAAACCCCCACAAAGCCCAGAAGATCTGACAACACTGGGTCCACATTTCCTCACAGCAACACCTGACTGGAACTGAGGCCTGTCTTAGGTGGGCCATGGCTTCTTCACGTACTGTCACTCCCTATTACAAACTCAGATCTACTTATTTTTGGTAGCTTATTTTTTTCATTCAATAATCTCAAGCACACTCTTACCCCCAGATAACTGCAAAGCTTATTAACTCATTTCCTTCAAGTCTCTATCCACCTTATCAGAGAGGACCTCCCTGACCACCCATCCTATGAAAAGTGGCAACTTCCTCCTGCACTATGCTTCCTATTTTCCTTTACCCTGCTTTATTTTTCTTTCTTTTACTTATCACCTGACGTACATGTATTTTTTTCTCCCCCAAGTAGAATTGAAGCTCTGTGAGAGCAGGGACCATTCTCGTCTCTTAGTCACTGCTGTTTCTACAGTCCCTGGAACAGTGCCTGACATGTAGCGGAAACTGGATAGATATTTGATGCATGAATAATAATAAGAACAATAATAACCAATACTTATTGAAGGGTAACTATGTACCAAGCATTTTTCTAAGCACTTTACCTATGTTAATCCATTTGATCCTCAGGACAATCCTATTGGTGAAGAGCATTATTTACTTCATTTTACAATGAGGAAACTAACACTTATATTCTACTCTAAACAATAGATACATTTGAAATGTTGTATAGGGATCAAATTTATTCAACAGTCTTTAAATGTACTAGAGAAGCTTAATACCTAAAAGGAAACTTTCAACAAACCATTTTATTATGATGATGTTTTGCTGATAGCATGTTTAGTTGCTCCTTAGGTTGTTTTGTTTACAGTCCAGTTCACCATCTCTCCACAGTACTGCAGAGGGAGTGTGGTGGAGGGAGGGAACTTCCAGTTACCCGAGAAAGGATTTTAGAACCCAGATCATCTGTCCTGTCCATCAGTCACAGGAAATACTGATTTATCACTTTGTTAAAAGTGGTCTTGTCTTGTTTGAGATGACGTGGATGTCAGGGTCCCTGGTTAGAACTCTTTCATTTGTTTGCTAAGCTCCTACTATGTAGAGACCAACCCCATGTGCTTTGTTACACAGGGAACCTATTCCATAGAACATTGATAATATTGTAAAACCTTTGCCCACTGAGCAAAAAGATATTCCCCTGCTGCAGGAACAAAAATGGAACCACTATGCCTCAGAAATGCTAAGTTAACATTTCCATGACTGAGACATTCTGGTTAGCCTTTCTTTTTTTTTTTTTTTTTTTTTTTGCGGTACGCGGGCCCTCACTGCTGTGGCCTCTCGCGCAGGCTCAGCGGCCATGGCTCACGGGCCCAGCCGCTCCGCGGCATGTGGGATCTTCCCAGACCGGGGCACAGAACCCGCGTCCCCTGCATCGGCAGGCGGACTCTCAACCACTGCACCACCAGGGAAGCCCTGGTTAACCTTTCTGGACAGGGCTTCTCATATTCTTGCCTCTCATATTCTGTAGCTGCCACCAAGGACCGAAAGGGAAGGATTTATCTATAAACATTGTCACAAATAGTATAGATGCACATTCACTGGTTTAACTATTTTTTCTTGGCACAGACTTAAAATTGAACCAGTGCTTTCTGGGGCTCCCTGGCTTCATTTCCCCTTGGCACTATCTCCAGAAATCTTGTTTACACTCCATTTTTCTCTCTGGCCTATTGTCTTAGATTGAGACTGTAAACTGTTTCCTAGCACAGTGCTGCTCAGACTTTTAGATCCCATGGATCAATAAAAGAGATTAGGGAGCTTCCCGGGGCTTCCCCGGTGGCGCAGTGGTTGAGAGTCCGCCTGCCGATACGGGGGACACGGGTTTGTGCCCCGGTCCGGGAAGATCCCACATGCCGTGGAGCGGCTGGGCCCGTGAGCCATGGCCGGTGAGCCTGCGCGTCCGGAGCCTGTGCTCCGAAGAGATTATTAAAAAAAAAAAAGGTTTTAGGAACCAACATGGGGTTCTCTACATTATATTTTACCAATTAAGGATATTTTAAAAAATGGCTAATTTTTACTGGCATCATTTAGGAAGAAAGGGCATTTTCACATCAAAAAAGTTAGGAGGGAAATAATCTCAGAATAAAGAACAGTCTTCTGCATTGAGTAAATTTAGCTTTATGAAAAGCTCATTACATTATCATTACCTTTCTTATTTCTTGGGGGACTGGTGAAAATTTCAGCTTTCACCTCTAGACTCTGAGTTGAAACTTCAAGGCTCCTTTCCTGCTGTCTCTTTCTTGGTTCTTGTTCTTTTCTGCCCTTGAGGACATCTCCAACAGGGTCCCTTGTATATACACAGCTGCGGATTCCTAGTGTCCTTAGGCCACCTGGCCCAGCTGTAGGTCTTTTCTTCGTTTAGCTTTGTTCTCATGTTGCTCTTTTCAAAACTCCATTCAGCAAGTCATAAAACACACCTGCAAGTTAAAAGCCAACCATCAGTTTATCTTGGGATTTCCACAGTGCCTTTCCTTTAACATTCAATTAAGCTAGTTAAATCTGCACATTTGACTTTTTAACCCCACCAGGTTTTCATTAATAAAATGGGGATTGACATTACTAAGGAGAATTTTGAAAATGAATGAGATAAATTAATTCAACAAACATTTACTTAGAGTTGGACTATAAAGATTAATAATAAAAAAGTTCTTTGTCCTCTAAGCAGTCATAGATTTATTAAAGAGGCAATGTATAAGCTGAGAGTTGGTTCTCTTAATCTGGGGTCCATGGGATGGATGGGCTTGGGGAAGGGAGGGCTTAATGAGATTGCAGGCAAAAATTTGGGTGTATGTTCCTTCTTCTGAGAAGTTTCATTATTCTCATTAGATTTTCAACTGAGTCCAAGACTTCTAAAAGGAAAATATTGATGTAAACAGATAGTTTTTTTTTTTTTAAGTTTATTTTTGTCTGTGTTGGGTCTTCGTTGCTGCATGCGGGCTTTCTCTAGTTGCAGCAAGCAGGGGCTACTCTTCGTTTTGGTGCGCAGGCTTCTCACTCCGGTGGCTTCTCTTGTTGCGAAGCACGGTCTCTAGGCACGCGGCTTTCAGTAGTTGCGGCGCATGGGTCTAGTTTAGTTGCTCCGTGGCATGTGGGATCTTCCCCGACTAGGGCTCGAACCCGTGTCCCCTGCATTGGCAAGCGGATTCTTAACCACTGCGCCACCTTGGAAGCCCGAACAGATAGTTTTCATACACTAAGTTACCATAAGGAAATGTGACCAATATTATGGGTGAACAAAGAATAGAACACCTTCTTTCTGCTCAGGGGAAAAAATACGGTTTCATTGATCAGGGTCTCGAAGGACAGATAGGAATTGGGGAGGGGAGATGGCAAGGCCATTTGAGGCAGAAAGAACTGCATGTGCAAAGTCATGGGCTCCAGAACAAAATGCGTATTTGAGAAAAATGCAATGTGGCTGGAGCATGGAGTGCATGATGAGAAATATACAGGGCTAGGGAGTGACAAGGTTTGAAAACTGTGTGGACTACAGAGAACGAGCAGAAATCTTTTTTTTTTTTTTTTGCGGTACGCGGGCCTCTCACCGCTGTGGTCTCTCCCGTCGCGGGGCACAGGCTCCGGACGCGCATGCTCAGCGGCCATGGCTCACGGGCCCAGCCGCTCCGCGGCATGTGGGATCTTCCCGGACCGGGGCACGAACCCGTGTCCCCTGCATCGGCAGGCGGACTCTCAACCACTGCGCCACCAGGGAAGCCCCAGAAATCTTTAAAAATAGGTTTTTACACTGTCAGTGTGTGAAGTATATAAACATTTCTCAAAGGAGGTCCCTTCCATTCCTGCCTTACTAAGGGGGAGTGACTTGGGCAGCGAGGTCTGCTGTTCCTGAAGGCTAGAAAAGTTTGAGAACCAGAGCTCTAGGGCCCAGCCCAGGCCATAGCAAAATTCTGAAGAGTATGTAAAATCTGTCCTCCTTTCCTGCTTCTTTTCACTCTCTTATCCCCACTGCCCCCTTCATATATCCAGAAGGATCTCCTTGGTTTCTACCTTCCAGAGGTCTAAAATAGTTGAACTAGAAGGAACCTCAGAAGTTATTTTGGTCCAACTTCCAACTTATTTTACAGTCTTGGAAATAGACTCTGAGTAGGAAGTGATTTACTCTCCGTGTCTCCCCTTCCATCTCTGGTTTGCTGCTGGGCCTGTTGCTCTCTTCCTTCTCTTCTTTTTGTTTTGTTTTGCTTGGCTGCATCACTAACCAGGGATCAAACCTGTGGCCCCCACAGTGGAATGAAAGGAGTCTTAACCACTGGACCGCCAGGGAATTCCCATCCCCCTTCTCTTCTGAGGAAATCCCAGGGACTCCTTTGGCTTCAACTAACATCCCCATACCAGAGACTCCAAGGTTTGTATTTCCAGCTTGATTTTACTCTCTAAGCCCAAACCTTTTAATTGTCTACAGAACATTCCTATCTGATGTTTTATGTTCTTCTGAAACCCAACATGTCCAAAGATAAATTGATGATCACAAAATCTCCTCTAGGATTCCCCACATTAGAAAATGGCACCTCACCCACCGAATCGCTCAAATCAAACTACTAGATATTATGTTGATATCTCCTCCTTTAATGCCCTCCCCACAATCCGATCAATCACTAAGACCTCTCATTTTGCCTCCTAAAATGTCCGTTTTGTCCACTTCACTCTGTCTTCATCATCACTATATTAGACCATTATCTTTTGCCTGGACTTGCTGCAATATTCTTCTAACTCCTAATCTACTCTTTTCTCCCTGAATCTACTTCCCACACTGCAATCAGAGTGAACCTAAAACATAAATCTGAGAATGCTATGCTTCTATTAACCCTCTACTAACTGATCATCGTTTGTAGCTAACAACTAAAGGCCCTATTTTTCTCTTTTCTGCCCAATTCTTGAGTCTCATCTGGTGCCACCCTCTCTCTCATTATGCACCAGTCACATTGGCCTTTTTTTCAGTTCTTCACCAGTACCAAGATCCTTCCCCGCCTGGGGCCTTTGCACATATTGTCTCTCACATCCCTTCCCTCCTTGTCTGGTCAATTTCTGGTCATGTTTCAGGCTCTAGCTGAAGCTCAGGACTTCAGGGAAAACTTCTTGGTCCTCTGACTAAGTGAGGTCTGTCTGTGCTTTCTCATTGCACTCTAACAACTGTGAGTGAATAACTGTTTGTTTTTTAAAAAATTAATTAATTAATTAATTAATTAATTTTTGGCTATGTTGGGTCTTCATTGCTGTGTGCCAGCTTTCTCTAGTTGCGGCGAGCGGGAGCTACTCTTCGTTGCGGTGTGCGGACTTATTGCAGTGGATTCTCTTGTTGTGGAGCACAGGCTCTAGGTGCACAGGCTTCAGTAGTTGTGGCACGTGGGCTCAGTAGTTGTGGCACATGGGCTTAGTTGCTCCGTGGCATGTGGAATCTTCCTGGACCAGGGCTCGAACCTGTGTCCCCTGCATTGGCAGGCGGATTCTTAACCACTGCGCCACCAGGGAAGCCCAGAAGTGAACTCTTTAAGACTTTCTCTCCAGCACATTGCCTGGCCTTCAATAAATACTTGTTAGAAGAGGGATTGAGTGCTTTATGCACCTAGTGGCAGAGGTGAAACTAGAACCCAAACTCATTTCTGATACAGTATTCTTTTCTCAAACCATGAGGGTCTGCCCCCTAAGATGATATCCCACACTCCAGACTTCCTCTCCCTCTTCCCTGTGATTAAATATATCAGTCTTGTGTGTTCTGTTCAGGGGCCTATTAAAGCCAATCTGGTGAACTAATCCAGGTTTAGAGACTACCCTTCCCCCAGGATGTCTGCGTTTTAACTGGGAAATCCTGTAGGACAGAAAGTAATCCCAAAGGAACTAATAAAAATTTCAGCCACTATAAAAATATTATTGGAAGGAGGGAATTTTCACTATCATCCCTTTTTTTTTTTTTTTTTTTTTTTTTTTTTGGGGTATGCGGGTCTCCCTCTGTTGTGGCCTCTCCCGTTGCGGAGCACAGGCTCCGGACGCGCAGGCTCCGGACGCGCAGGCTCAGCGGCCATGGCTCACGGGCCCAGCCGCTCCGCGGAATGTGGGATCCTCCCAGGCCGGGGCGCGAACCCGGTTCCCCTGCATCGGCAGGCGGACGCGCAACCACTGCGCCACCAGGGAAGCCCAACTTTATCTTTCTAGCAAACCTGTTAGGTAGATTTTATTATCCCCTTTATCAAATGAGGGAATCTCTGAGAGGTTCAGTAATTTACCTAATGTCGCCAATCTGTTGGGGAGGCCAGTGTTTAGTCACTCCCCCTCCCTGATTATGACTCCTGGTCTAATCCTCTTTTTACCATACCACTGCCGCCTTCAAGCTAAGTGTAGGCAACTGCTTACAGTTTACACATAAATCTGGGCCATGGGGTTAACTGGTTAATTTATATTTAAAAAAAAAAAAAAAGGATTACTATGTTTCTTCTCTTCCCTTGTTGGGATCTATGCTCTGAACCTGGACTCTGCCAGAAGTCTATCACATTTGGTGCCTGACCTTATTCATTCCAACCATGAATGTGATTATGGGCATAAAAAATTCATTGAGCACTTTAAGCAAAATTATGATGCAAAATCCAAGATGCTGTGTTATCATTTATTTTACTACTGAGTCCACCCAAGCCTCCTGTATCCAGGGAGGGGATGGTATCAGGTTGACACTTGAGTGCATTATTTATCTGTTTACTACTATTTGCAATAACAAAAGCTATTAGGAGATGGACTGTCCTGGGATCAAATATCCCTGCAGGAGTCAGGTTTGCCTCTGATTAAAAATGCTTCTGCCCATCCATCTTTTAGATCGCCTCAGGATTCTAGTTCCTGAATACAGGATTTCTCTTGGGGGTGGAGGGACACTATTATGTTCCTCTCAGTGTCAGGCAAACCTTACTATTTAATAGCTTTGTGACCTTGGGCACATGACTTAACCTCTCTGTTTCCTCAGTTATAAAACGGATTGGCTGACAGCTACTTTGAAGATGCTGAAAGCCTTTAATGTTTGAAAGTACCTAACAACAAAGCCTAGTCTACAGCAGGTATTCAAATAGCATTTATTTCCTTTCTTCCCCAGGTAAGGACTCGTTGAAGGAACATGTAAAATTTTGTGTGGATGTGTGAAGTGTGTTTTTCTTGGAAATAAAGTCCACAGTTTAACAGATTATCATGGGGGCCAGCGACATCCCTAAAAAAGAATTGTGGATTCTCCTCCCTGCAACGCCAAAGGGTGAATCTCTTTCTTAGGGGACTGGATATTTTCTGGATATTTTTGTTCTCTGGGCCCTCTTTCTGTAGCCTGCTAACAGAGGAGGATAACTAGGTGAGAGGGTGTCTTTCTCAGGGCAGGGCCCCCTTGAACTTCCCCTGAGGCCTCTGTGACTCCTGTTCGTGTTCCCCCCCATATGGGGGTGGGGTGCCATCTGCAACTGGGAAGCAGGTTTATTTTAAGGCCTCTCAGCCTTCGGGGTTCGCTTCTTCACTGAAAAACCAGCTTTTGTGGGTTCCCCCAAGCTAGAGCTACTCCCTTCCCTCCAGCTGTTAGTCAAAACCTCGTGGTGCGACCCTGGCCGCCCCCACCCTCCTAGGCCCCAATCCCGAGGCGGTGGGGGCGGGGAGGCCGCGCGCGCGGCTTCCGCTCCTCCAGCCCAACAGAGGGCGCTGCGGCCCCACCTCTGCCTTCCCGGAGTGCTTCGCGCCGGGCCCCTTCAGCGTCGGTGAGCGAATGTGAGAGTCAGCGTCGCGCCGTGCGCGCCGTCCGCCTCCGCTGCTCGGCGCCCTTATTTCGGCTGCGAGGGGCGGGCGCGCGCGTAAAGGCATAGAGACGGGCGTTGAGCTCTCGGGCTAGAGCGTCGCCGAGTCGGAGCCGGAGCCCGAGCCGCGCGCTGTGTCTCCGCTGCGTCCGCCGAGGCCCCCGAGTGTCAGGGACAAAAGCCGCCGCCGCGCCGCCTGCTCCCGTCGCCGGGGCTCATCCGCTGCCGCCGCCACCCTGAGGAGAGTCCGCCGCCGTCGCCACCCGTGAAGATCCGAGAGCCATGTCGGCCAGCAGCCTCTTGGAGCAGGTACAGGCCCGGCCCGCATGCCTCGGCCATTGTGTGAGGCGAGAGGGAGCCCGACTAGGCCCGGGCCCTCCGCCCCCGGTCGGGCCGAGCCGAGGCGGCGCCTTTAGCGGGCCTCATTTTGAGGCTCTCAGGCCGGCCGCGCCCAGCGCCTCGCCCTCAGCCCGCTCTCCCCGCTCCTCACTGGGCCTCGGAGACCGCTGGCCGCGCCGCGTTCCCTTCTCTCAGCGGGCCTCGTTTTTCTCTTGTTTCCTTCCCCTTCTTTGAAGCCCTGGTCCCCTCGCGTTGTTTGTGGCGCGGCCCCCCTCTTCCCCCTGGGCCCCGCCAGCGTCGCGCTTCCCCCGCCTCCCTGCTTCAGCCTCCCCCTCACCCCATTCCTGACGCCTCTCCTTAGGCCTGCGCCTTTATTCTCGTATCGGTCCCGGCTTTAATTTGTCTCTCCTTTTCCGTTTTTTCTTTGGACGATGTGCTGCTCGGCGACGTTTCCTTCCCCCGCAGAGACCAAAAGGTCAAGGAAACAAAGGTGAGCCCAGCTCCGCCGGTGGCCCCTGGCGGGCGGGGGACCCCGCTTGGGGGGGCGGGGTCTCCGGGAAGCGCCCCGGGGAGAGGACCTTTCGGAAGCCGCTTAGTTTGCAGGTGCCACACAGTTAAGTATTTGACCCTTTTGGTGTGTTCCTGCAGCTGGCGAACAGCTTTTTAGTGAACAAGGAGTAATTCATTAGGGGTGGGGGTGGATTCGGTTTTGAAATGTCCCAGGTCCTTAGTTTCCTGTAGGTCTTAGAAGGCCTTTGTTTTTCATCCTCGTGGATCACACTCTGGAAGTGCTCACATTGATGGGGGAGGGGAAGCGGGAGGGAATAGAAATCTAGAGGAGCCAATAAAATGACCTTTTTAGATCAACTTGCTCTGGGTGGAGGGAGACATTTTTACTGACGAATGTTGTTCAGCATTCACTCTCATCTTTATCCTTTCGAAACCCAAACGTATTTGCTCTGTGTAGTACGGTTTTTCTCTGGTTAGGAGGTATTTGATTAATTTGGGAGGTGGATTGTACGATTGAGACACTTCTAATTTGAATTTTTTCTCCTTTAGTACAAAATGGATCTGTACATCAAAAGGATGGATTAAATGATGATGATTTTGAACCTTACTTGAGTCCACAGGCAAGGCCCGTGAGTAGTTAACCATTTTTGTGCTTGATCAGAGGATGTAGTATACCATTATTCTTTCTCTGCTCTATCAGTAAATCTCATTTTCAGGGGATGACTTTCTTAATATCAGTCAGTATGTTATAAAACCAGTTGCTACAAATGTCATAGGCTGTTAAGGTTCTTATCTCTGTTATGAGCAAACATACCATTCTCTGAGGCTAGTACTGATAACATTTTACAGTGTACTAACAGCAACACTTGTTTGAGTAGTTCTTCCTCCTTAGCAAGAATGTAACAGTGCAAAACTTAAGAATACTTTCCGGTGTTAAATGTTTTCATCCCCAAAACATTTTTCTTTTAGGAAAATTGGATTCATACGTGATGGGAAAAACTGACATAAAATCACCTGAACTTTATTCAGTGCTGCAGAACTGAGTATCTTCGTTTTGTCTAGTCACTAGTTAGTGGGTTCTTAGGTTATCAGAACTATTTTGGAGCTGGGTACTCTTTCAAGTTGAGCTCTATCTACATCTGTAAAGAGCAATTTTGTATATATCTGGCTTCTTAGGGGAGCTGTAGGATTTACAAAATGGAGTTGAAGGAAGATAAAACACTGTTGAGAACAGAGATCAAGAATGATGGAATTCCAGTTTTTGCAATGTAATCTGTCTTCTAATATGAAGATTAGTTGCATGTAGGTCCATATATGAACATGAACTGTGCACAGAGATTTCTTTGATTTAGCAGTTCTTTTGTGTTACTATCTTGGATCCCAAAGACAGTCACAAAGTTGTAACTAATAAGTATAACTCACCAAACTAATAAACCAAAAGGAAAATTGACAACTCATCCAGAATATCCTAAAAGATGAAAAAGTTTGTGGAACATTTATATAAATTCTGAACAGATGGTGTGTGATATGCATAACAGTCTTGAATAACTTGGCATTAGTGCTTGCGCATGTTTGGGCCTAATGCTTACATAAACTTTTTGATCCCTTGTGTAGAATTTTCTGAATTGAAAGTGTAGAAACCGCTTAAGCAAGTGATTGGAAAAAAGTTTTTGCAGAAGACAACCAGTTAATCAGGAAAAGTAGGGAAGGAAGTAGAGGAATGAACTATTAATGGGTTCTTGCTCTTGAGGTAGTTTGCTTACATAATCATTATAACAAGGAGAGTGGGAGCATTTGGAAACAATTTTAGGTAGTTCTTGTGAAACATTGTGTAATTCAGATTTTTGAGCTCAGGGGCATGTGGGAACCTGCCAGTTCAGGTGTAGGCATTCAGCTCTATAGTGGCATAACCTGTGATATTAAGTGTGTTTGTTTTTTATTTATTAAGTAAGCTAAAGCTTAAATATTTTTGAAAAATTTGGGGGGGGATATAAGTTTTGGTTAAATAGACATAATCTGAGACTCTGTAGTCTGTCAAGGCTATTTCATCTACTTTTTAACCAATTTTTTTTTTAATTTTTGAATTTTATTTACTTTTTTATTCAGCAGTTTCTTATTAGTTTAATCAGTTTTTCATCACCTCACATTGGAATAATTCTTCAGGCTTAATCTATTAAGGGTGGACTGACTTTCTTATTCATAATGTATTTGGGGCTGTTAAAATTATAACATTGTCTTTGAGAAATAGACTTCTCTTAAACTTGAGGGTATATGTGAAAGACTTAGGTTTTGAAAAGAAAATTTAGAATTGGCAGAGAGAAGCACCACCATTTTATCAAACTATATTAGTTGAAATGTTTAATCTTCAGGAGATGTGTTTTAGTGGCTAGGAAGAAGTACTATTGGCTTTGGTAATACAAACTTAAGGCCTGACATAGTTATGGTCATCCAAGTCTCTTAAGAACAAAACTCCCTATTGACTAGTTAGTGGATTCTTAGGTACCAGAGCTGTTTTGAAGTTTAAGTAGTCTATTTTTGAGTTGACCTGAGTCTGTATCTATAGAAACCAATTCTATGTATCTCTGGCTTCTCGTTTAAGGGAGTACTTTGTGAGTTATAGGATTTGTAAAAACTGTCAGTATAAATGAAAGTAAGAATGTTTCTGCAATGTAATCTATCTTCTAACGTGAAGACTAGTTGCGTATAACAATTTCTGGTTGTCATTCTGAAGGATGATTCCTTTTTTAACGATGTAGACTGTACTGTCTTTAGAATTATATTCCTGTTTTTTTTTTTTTTTTTTTTGCGGTACGCGGGCCTCTCACTGTTGTGGCCTCTCCTATTGCGGAGCACAGGCTCCGGACGCGCAGGCTCAGCGGCCATGGCTCACAAGGCACAGCCGCTCCGCGGCATGTGGGATCTTCCCGGACCAGCGCACGAACCCATTTCCCCTGCATCGGCAGGCGGACTGTCAACCACTGCGCCACCAGGGAAGCCCTATATTCCTGTTTTTAATGAAAAAGTTAGGTGTGCATTTTAGCTTACGGCCTTAACTTTTATAGGTGAAGCAAAACAGGTAGCATTTTTTTTGGTTTTGAATCCTCTGGAAGTCACTGTGCATTTTCTTTCCAGGTTATAATTAAATAGTGGCATCTCTTGATGTTCCCAGATGGTTTGCCAGGAGGCTTTACTATAAACTAGGTGTACTGAACCTTGATTTTTGGTTTATGGTTGAGGAATGGCTGCACAGATTTTTGGGATAGAACTTGAAATTTCCAGTTATTTTTGTTTCATCTATTATATAGTAAGTTTTAATAGGAAACTCTTGTGAATACTTTTTTTTTCTGCCAATATTCCCACTTCTTCAGTCCAGAGATAGTGGTTTTAATGAAGGCATCATTTCAGTACATCTATAGAGGAAGACTTAAACTTAGTGAGATGACAGGTTTTCCCTTTTCTGAATTGTAGCCGTAAAAGGTAAGGCTGGTATTCACTGTATGTCAGTTTAATTTTAAATGTTTAAGCAGTTCAATTATTAAACCAAAATATTATCTAAGTCTTTAAAAATAGCAAGTTTATGGGAAGAGACCATCTGAAAAGGTCACTCTCCTTTTTTATGGTAATGACTGAAATATTTGAATTGTGTGAATAATTGGGAGAGGAAATGTCCTGGTCGTTTTATGTATTTTTGTGTTTAGTTTTAATTTACCCTTTTTTCTTCTTCCACAGAATAATGCATATACTGCCATGTCAGATTCCTACTTACCCAGTTACTACAGTCCCTCCATTGGCTTCTCCTATTCTTTGGGTGAAGCTGCTTGGTCTACTGGGGGTGACACAGCCATGCCCTATCTAACTTCTTATGGACAGCTGAGCAACGGAGAGCCTCACTTCCTACCAGATGCAATGTTTGGACAACCAGGAGCCCTGGGTAGCACTCCATTTCTTGGTCAGCATGGTTTTAATTTCTTTCCCAGTGGGATTGACTTCTCAGCTTGGGGAAATAACAGTTCTCAGGGACAGTCTACTCAGAGCTCTGGATATAGTAGCAATTATGCTTATGCACCTAGCTCCTTAGGTGGAGCCATGATTGATGGACAGTCAGCTTTTGCCAGTGAGACCCTCAATAAGGCTCCTGGCATGAATACTATAGACCAGGGGATGGCAGCCCTGAAGTTGGGTAGCACAGAAGTTGCAAGCAATGTTCCAAAAGTTGTAGGCTCTGCTGTTGGTAGCGGGTCCATTACTAGTAACATCGTGGCTTCCAATAGTTTGCCTCCAGCTACCATTGCTCCTCCAAAACCAGCATCTTGGGCTGATATTGCTAGCAAGCCTGCAAAACAGCAACCCAAGTTGAAGACCAAGAATGGCATTGCAGGGTCAAGTCTTCCACCACCTCCAATAAAACATAACATGGATATTGGAACTTGGGATAACAAGGGTCCTGTGGCAAAAACCCCCTCACAGGCTTTGGTTCAGAACATAGGTCAGCAGCCAACCCAGGGGTCTCCCCAGCCTGTAGGTCAGCAGGCTAACAGTAGCCCACCAGTGGCTCAGGCATCAGTAGGGCAACAGACGCAGCCATTGCCCCCCCCACCACCACAGCCTGCCCAGCTCTCAGTGCAGCAACAGGCAGCTCAGCCAACCCGCTGGGTAGCACCTCGGAACCGTGGCAGTGGGTTCGGTCATAATGGGGTGGATGGTAATGGAGTAGGACAGTCTCAGGCTGGATCTGGATCTACTCCTTCAGAACCTCACCCAGTGTTGGAGAAGCTGCGGTCCATTAATAACTATAACCCCAAGGATTTTGACTGGAATCTGAAACATGGCCGGGTTTTCATCATTAAGAGCTACTCTGAGGACGATATCCACCGTTCCATTAAGTATAATATCTGGTGCAGCACAGAGCATGGTAACAAGAGACTGGATGCTGCTTATCGCTCCATGAACGGGAAGGGCCCCGTTTACTTACTTTTCAGTGTCAACGGCAGTGGACACTTCTGTGGCGTTGCAGAAATGAAATCTGCTGTGGACTACAACACATGTGCAGGTGTGTGGTCCCAGGACAAATGGAAGGGTCGTTTTGATGTCAGGTGGATTTTTGTGAAGGACGTTCCCAATAGCCAGTTGCGACACATTCGCCTAGAGAACAACGAGAATAAACCAGTGACCAACTCCAGGGACACTCAGGAAGTGCCTCTGGAAAAGGCTAAGCAGGTGTTGAAAATCATAGCCAGCTACAAGCACACCACTTCCATTTTTGATGACTTCTCACACTATGAGAAACGCCAAGAGGAAGAAGAAAGTGTTAAAAAGGTAACCAGCTTACCCTTCTTAAGACTTTAAAGGAAGGAGAAGGAACTAGAGAGAACAGGAGAGGTATTATACCGAACCATTAATAAAAGCTTTGTAAATAACACAAGTATCACTTAACAGTTCAAGCCTTAATGGAGGATAATTGGTCTTATTTGAACCTTAGTGTGAAAGAATATGGGAACGTTAATGGAGGACAGAAATGTGGGCTTAAGTTAAAGGAAAGCAGAAACAACCGTAGAGAAACTGGCTTTACATGATGCAGAAAGAGGTGAAGAATGAGTCTGAAAAAAACACAAAGAATAATTGAAGTGATAGAAACGTAGAAATGAAAGTAGGAGAAGATTGAGGCTGTAATGTGGCAGAGAAAAAGAATTAACTTTTGGCCTTGCTGGGGTACTGTGGTTAGTTTCAAGAGTTGGTGTGTCACCAAGCCCTGACATTTCTGCCTGCCTGCTGACAACTGGCAGTGTTAAGAGGACGTTTTTCAGACCTTTCTTCCTTGCTTCTGTCTTTTGTAGTGTTCTGCTTAATCACGTTTTTTTTTCAAAATCTTTTTCCCATTAGAAAAGGTAATTATATAAAACTTGGAAAGCAGATCATCCGAAAAAGCTGGCCTCTTGCTCTTAACAGTTGGTTGTATTCCTAAAGATGCACTTTCTCTTTTCCTCTGTGACAAGTGGGAATCTTGGACAGAGTGATAGGGAATAGTTCCAAAGTAAAGAGTTGACTTTATTTGAAAGGGTTGGTAATGCTTGATCTCATGTATTGAGTGTAAACTCTAGGACCATAAGAAAATGATAAAATACTGGTTGGGGCAGATCATATTATCCAGAAGTTAGACATGTTGAAGTATAGGAAGTAGGTGAAAAGATAATGGCAAGGAGAAAATGTTTTAAAAACATACGTATATATTAATGATAGCATCCTGAGTGGTTAGCTTCAGATGTAAAATAAACAAAACCTAACAGACTTAATGTAAATACATTTTCCTTGAATTTGTCATTAATTCATAGGGATCTTATGTAATTGATCTAGGACCTGAGGCACTTGTTATGCCTCTATAAAGACTTATTCTTTTGAGCAGTGGGAGGAGGACTGCTCAAAGGAGGAAGTTTGCTCTGGTAGATTCTCGAGCTCCATAACACAGAATCAGAGGTCCGTAGTTGTCTAGCTAAAGCAGGGTGGTTGACTTTTATTTTTGGCTGCATTGGGTCTTCGTTGCTGCTTGCGGGCTTCCTCTAGTTGCGGTGAGCGGCCTTTTATTGCAATGGCTTCTCTTGTTGCGGAGCACGGGCTCTAGGCACGCGGGCTCTAGGGCACAGGCTCAGTAGTTGTGGCACACGGGCTTAGTTGCTCCACGGCACGTGGAATCTTCCCAGACAAGGGCTCGAACCCGTGTCCCTTCCATTGGCAGGCGGATTCTTAACCCCTGAGCCACCAGGGAAGCCCAGGATGGTTGAATCTTTATCTTCCAGTGTGTACAGACAAATTAGAAATAGAGGTATACTTGTCAGTGATGCTGAAAGTATTGGGGAGATAGAGCCAGGTTACTGGAAAGTTGGCTGTCAGAAAAAACTTGGTACTTTTTAGTTCTTTAAACTCTTTCCTTTCCCAGAGTTTAACAGTGTAACTTAAAATCCTCCAGAATCTATGGAAAAAAGATATTTGATTATTTTTGCCAAACATCTGAAAGGCTCTAAAGATGTCTTAACAGGCTTCTGTTTCTAGAGGAACAAGGAAGGAGGCTGTGGCCTTTTAGGCATCATGTAGTGACATAGCAGATTATTAACGTGTGTGGGGGCATCCAGGTGCTTGGTTTAACTACTTGAAATATGCATAATATTTGTCACATATTAAGAATCTGCTTACTTTCATCTGCAAAGTTCTGTCCTACATCTTGTGATTTAAAATCAGGAAGGCAAAGATAGGAATATTTTTTGGAATGTGCAGCATAGCCGCTAAGATAAATTTGTATTTGTTAGAACTAGTGGGGAAGCTTGTGTTTAAAAGTGAAGTAGTAAGTCTGAGGATTGTTAATTTGTGTGCACTTTTAATCAAGTATATATCTGTATTAAATTCACTTGAGTGGTTCAGTGAATGATAACACTTCATAAGTAGGTGTAAGATTCATTGACTAGCCTTGTGTTTTCAGTGAGTGTAATAATAATCAAGGTTTAGGGTCTTTGTTAAGCTAACTAATGGCTTTTTCTTAAAACCGTTCTGTAAAGACTTTTGATGAATGAGTATCCTAATTGTTCTGAGGCTGGTGAACAAACCACCAAAAGTAAATACTTAAAAGCTTCAATTATACTTGTGTCAGATTACTTTTTAGTTTACTTTCTTTAAGAAGAGCTTGCTGGGGTTTCAGGAAGGTCCCTATGATTGCTTCCAAACCCAGCTACCCTTTCAGTCAGTATTGCCTTACTCCTATGTTGCCCACTGTTACCCTTTAACATCCTTATGTAACTGACTGTAAACTGTTCTTCCAGTTTTTATTAGGCTTCCAAGACAAAACAAGTTTCATGATAATGGGACTGATAGCTCATTGAAGCATTGACTCCCTTAAGTGGGGTGTTTGTATATGTGCCTTGGTATTATTTACAAGATTGAAAAAAATCTTCCAGCCAAATGGAAACTCAGTCAGTAGGGAAATACTTAAAACTTCATCCTGAAGATGATGTCACAACTGTTCTAAAGTTCCGTGATTGGGCATGTTTCTTGGCAGAACACATTGAAGCAGAACTACAGCCATTTTTGCCTTGTTCTGTTACATGATCTAATTCAATACCATAGAACCTTCAAGATCTGTCTGGCTTGGATATTTTGGATCTGTCTGGCTTGGCACTTCCAGCAAATTTTAGTGACTTCGTTTACTTTGTTGTATACTTCAGATACTATTTTGTAAACTGCTTTCTGCATTTATTTAGAACTTTCCTCTAATTGATATTTCTCTGTGACATCACTTTTTAAAAATTTATTTTATTTTTGTTTGTGTTGGGTCTGCGTTGCTGCGCGGGGGCTTTCTCTGGTTGCGGCGAGCGGGGGCTCCTCTTCCTTGTGGTGCACAGGCTTCTCGTTGCAGTGGCTTCTCTTGTTGAGGAGCATGGGCTCTAGGTGCGTGGGCTTCATTCAGTAGTTGTGGCTCACGGGCTCTAGAGCGCAGCCTCAGTAGTTACGACTTGGTTGTTCCGTGGCATGTGGGATCTTCCCAGACCAGGGCTCAAACCCGTGTCCCCTGCATTGGCAGGTGGATTCTTAACTGCTGAGCCACCAGGGAAGCCCAGTAACATCACTTTAAAAAAAAAAAAATTTTGAATTTTATTTAATTTATTCTTTTATACAGTAGGTTCTTCTTAGTTACCTGTTTTATACATATTAGTGTATATAGCTGTGACATCACTTTTGATGGCTTCATAGTGTTCTATCAGAAATTTATTGTAATTTACCAGTCCCCATTACTGAATATGTTAGCTTCTTTATAATTTTTTTCCGGCTAAAATAACACTGTTGTAAACATTCTAAGATACAAATATTGATTCATACCTATCCATAAGTGCTGTGTCAAAGGATATATGCTTTTTGAAGGTCTTGCCTGTGCTATATATTGCCATATGAGCTTTTTTCTTAAAATTTTTTTGGTGTTGTTGAGTATTACTGTCATCTGTTCAGAAGATGATGGGAGTCAGTTAATCTTTTTCTCTGTCTCAACTTTGGAATAGTGGGGCATAAAGGAAGGAGGTACTCCCTGCATTAGTGATTTAAAAAAAAAAAATAAACCTCATAAAATAGTTGGTTTAGGTTTTTTTTTTTTCTCAACTTTGGAATAGTGGGGCATAAAGGAAGGAGGTACTCCCTGCATTAGTGATTTAAAAAAAAAAAAATAAACCTCATAAAATAGTTGGTTTAGGTTTTTTTTTTTTTTTCCCAATATTTATTTATTTGGTTGTACCCGGTCTTAGTTGCAGCAGGCAGGCTCCTTAGTTGTGGTTCCAGGGCTCCTTAGTTTGCCACATGCGGGCTCCTCATTTGTGGCATGCGAACTCTTAGTTGCAGCATGCATGTGGGTCTAGTTCCCTGACCAGTGATCGAACCCGGGCCCCTCGCATTAGGAGTGCGGAGTCCTATCCACTGTGCCACCAGGGAAGTCCCTAGTTGGTTTAGTTTTGTCTTATCTTTCTAGCTTTTTAAACTGTAGGTAAAAATAAGATAGTCTAGTAGGGGAGACTAAGGGCTGTGTAATTCTCTTAAAGTCTAGCCCAACATGAGACTCAATCAGGCACTTGGGTAAAGATTTTTCTGAATAACTGGAAAGCTAAGGGGAGATTTAGGAGAGACAGATCTAGAGTAAATATTACTATAGTGACAACAGCTTAAGGTGTATATTTTTTAAAATTTCATTGCTATTAAGTGAGAATAGCAGGATTTCTTTTTTTTTTTTTTTTTTTTTTGGACTGAATTATTTAATTAGGTTCTTTGTAAGAAGTTTAGAACACTACTTGGTGAGGATAAATTCCGTTTGTAAGAGCGAACACAGAGCGGAAGTAGCCCTGGAGTTGAGGAACAGCTTTGATTCTTTACAGAATTTGTGAGTCCACAGCTTTCTGATCATCCTTCTGCTGCTCTGTAATCTCGTATTTCTCTCTCTGTGTCGAAGATCTCACCTTCCTGGTGCCTGGGCTTATGCAGTTTCTTCTTCTTGAAGTAAGCATCAGTGAGATGTTCTGGGATTTTCACACCACTGATACCAATTTTGGTGGAAGTGGCAATGACAAATTTCTGGTGTGTTCCCCGCAGAGGAACTCGATTGAGGGATAGAGGCCCAGTTACAAGTAGCAAGCCACTGCTCAGCTGCTTCAGGAAAATGACCCTCTTGCCTCTGTGGCACCCAGTGAGGATAATCAGAACGGTCCCAGGAGTGATGCTAGCACGCAGTTTTCTCACATGATTACTGAAGGGTTTTTTGCCGTGACTCAACAGCTTTCGAGGCACATCTTCAGTAGGATAATACCTAGGCATTTTGGGAAGTTTAACCACCCGGGTACCACCATTCTTGTCACCACCAACTGGTTTTGTGACAGTAGCAAGAACCTTCACCTTCTTTTTCCTTTCAACCTTGGATTTAGCTGCTGACTACTTCCTCTTGTACAGGGCCTTTCTGGAATACATAGCCCATGGGAATATCTGCCAATTCCTCTGACCAGGACTGGGTTTTGGCTGCAGTGGGGCTTCCCCTTCTTAACCTGCTTCACCTTTTTAACCTTGCCACCAGCATCAGCCTTCTTGGCTTCAGGTGTTTTCTCCTTAGTGTCTGGCTTCTCAGCCTTTTCACCCGCCATCTTGCAAGATGGGAAAAAGAACTCAGCATTTCTTCACCTTTAGGATTATTCTGATTTTCAAGCAGAAGACCTAAAAATGGTGACTTGGAGTATGTTTGGACATACTGAAAATTTATTATGGTGGTTAAGAATTGAGATGAAGCTATTTATCTTTTCTTTGAACAACTTTACTGTGTGCTAGACACTACAGAGAAACCACGAATGTATTGTCAGGGAGCCTTATATTAGTGACAAGTAACAATACAAAATGAAAAGTGTTTCCTCAAGGTATGCACAAGGTGCCAGTTTGGAAGCTTGAAGATTGCCTAACCCAGCTTGGTGTGTGGGTTGATTGATCATAGAAGAATCCTGGAAGAAGTGTTCTCTGAGCTGAGCCTTGGAAGATGTATAGAAGATAGCCAGAGGTGTTTTGAGAAGAGTGAACATGGTTCAGAACAGCCCAAATCTGTATAGATAATAACACTGTAGAGATAATAAGTTGGAATAGGAATTCCTGTACAGTTCAAGAACAAGTCTAATTGGAGTTTGTGGAGTGTGTTTCCAGGAAGGGAAGTTTGGAGATTAGATTAGGAAAAGGGAGTTAAATGAAATGTTAATGCAGTTAGTTGGATATAGAAGGAATCTACTGAGAGAGATACAAAGTTGGCTTAAAAAAAAGTACTAGAGTTTAAGAGAATGAGGAGTAAGGTCTAATTTGAGTTAGCATGGCGGAGGTCCTTGATGTAAGCTTCAGTGAAAGGCGATGGGAAACTTGTAGAAGTAAAGGTGAGCCAGTACTTTGTAATAATAGGTATCATTACTGTATATATATAGCTCACTTCTTCCTGCAGTGTGCTTTATACATGTTATCTTATTTCTCATCGTAGTGTTTAGCTTAGTAGAGATGATTTATAAGAGGAATACGATAGCTGTTATCAAATGATGATTCATGCTAGTGACAGCACTGGAACCAATACGTAAAGGTTATAGGGATTATAGGGTTATAGGATTTTTGTAAAAAAAGGGGGAACTTTCTAAAAATGGAGTCTTAGTCACAGGAGGGTTTCAAGAAGAGACTAAACGAACTTTTATTAGGTAAATTGTAGAGAAGATTCACACTTGGGGTAGTTTAGATCAGAGGAACCGAGGGGTAAAAGAGGATTAGGTGGCCCAAGGTAACATTTGAGGTTCATGGAGAGGAACTGATGGTACAAAACAGGTCTTTTTAGTAAGACCTTATTTTTGTTTGTGTTCTATAGTTTCTGACCTAAATACTAATTACATATAAAACATAAGAAAGGACTTGAGAACAGAAGGAGATAGATGACAGATAGGATTTGTGGATTCTCAGTGAATCTTAGTATAGATTAGGTGTTTGGGTAGTTATTCATTAATATATTTACTGTGTATTAATGAAAAAAATTATTACCTAAAATGTAATAAAGACTTAGCAAAGGAACATAGAAGTGATTACTTGAGAAATGTTTCCTTTAAAAAAAAAATCTAGTTTTCCTATAGTGTTGGCACAAGTAATATTTCTCTTTACATAAGGAAGTTTTTTTTTCCTTACAGCCATCTTTTTCCTCCTAACCCTTTAATTTGGGCATTTAGTCCCTTGTTTACAAATGTTTGAGGTAATCATCTTGGCTCCATTTTCAACTTTAGAAAAAAATTTAAAATATCCAAGTTTTAGTGATACAAAAATCAGAAAAGAAAGAAACATCACTTTAGCCAAATATATTGTTTTCTTACTATTAAATCGTTAGGAAATAAATGACCATGCAGTATTGTTCTTTCCATTTAACATCACTCCACCACTGTTTTAAATTGCTTCTTCAGAGCTAATGAGTGGGCATCCTGTTTTAATCAGGATGGCAAACCAGAACGTTTTGTAAAATTCTAAGGCCGTCTATGTCTTCTCCTGTCTTGCAGATAAATTTACTTGTTTTTCTGCCAGTAGGGTTGAGGGAATTCTATTTGTGTTACTCACCACCTTCCCTGCTTTGTGGATAAAAATGCCTTTCTGTAGCCTTGTTAAAGGAGGACTGAAAGAGAATAGGTGATACTGAATCTGGATCTCTTTGAAGCATGCCCTTTGTTTGTATCCATCTTTCAACAAATGTTTTTTTTTTTTAATTTATTTTATTTAATTTATTTTATTTTTGGCTGCATTGGGTCTTCGTTGCTGCACGCGGACTTTTCTCTGGTTGTGGCGAGTGGGGGCTACTACTCTTTGTTGTGGTGCGAAGGCTTCTCATTGTGGTGGCTTCTCTTGCTGGGAGCGCGTACTCTAGGCATGCGGGCTTCACTAGTTGTGGACCATGGGCTCAGTAGTTGTGGCTTGCAGGCTCTAGAGCACAGGCTTAGTAGTTGTGCCCCACGGGCTTTAGTTGCTCCTCGGCATGTGGGATCTTCCTGGACCAGGGCTTGAACCCGTGTCTCCTGCATTGGCAGGTGGACCACCAGGGAAGCCCCCAAATGTTTGTGTTAATTGCTAGGATAGAACAGATAAACAAGGCACCATCTTTGGCTTAGGACCAGACAGTGTTGTTAGGTGGACAACAAAATGGATAAAATATGAGATAAGAGCTGTAATAGAGGGATGAAGAAATATTTTGGCTTTCTGGAGAAGTGATAAATTCGGGGAAATTAAAGTCTTCATAGGGGAAACAACATTTGATCTATATCAAATAGAATGAATAATTGGGTAATCAGCACTTAAATGATAGCACAGTGCTTGGCACATTGTATACATAAAAGTTCAGCTATCTCATGTAATGTATCATTCTCATATTTTAGATGAGGAAGCAGGCTCAAAGAGGTTATTTATACAAGGTCTCATAGCTAACAAGTGGTGGAGTTGGTACTTCAATGTCCAAGTCCAATAATGTGCTAGAGCTAGCTAATTGTGAGCCAGTTGTTTAGCTTTCAAGAATTTTAACAAGCTAGTTGTTAAACACAGTCATTAATAAACAAATTGCATAAACTTAAAAATTAAATACGTCGTATTAAAAGGTGTTTTAAATGCCTTTCTATTTACATTGAATTACATTGTAAACTACAGTTAGTAATATGTTACAGTTAAGCTACATAAACTTAGAATACCATCATGATTACCATAAAAACAATATTATTTAAATTCATCACTCTTAAAGTTATTACGTCTGTATCAATATATAATATTGTGCTTTTGCACATGTCTTCTCAGCCCCACTGTATTCCTATATTTCATTGGTAGTTTGAGGTCAGCCTTGTTATTGACACCACGGAAATTGGCAAATGCTATATACAAATCAGGACTTGATTTTTGTTGATTGTCTAGACTTAAAGGGATGGAGAAAATATTAATACAGATTTGCCACAAGGCATGTGGGATCTTAGTTCCCCGACCAGGGATTGAACCCGTGCCCCCTGCAGTGGAAGAGTGGAGTTCTAACCACTCAGGGAATTCCCTTAATGCAGATTAAACTTAAGTGTGTCATGTCTCTATCCCTGACATATTTTGAATAGAACAAAATTTGAGGAATTAGTCTTCCAGAATTTGGAAATTATTATCCAGTTTAGCAAGGAAGTTGGTCAAATTGACAAGCCTGTGAAGTTCTGACATATGTCTTTGTTATTTCACTTTTGTCTTTAAGTCATTAGTATCAATAAATGAAAATATGTTGGAACTCCACCCAAAGCCACAGTCTCTCTCTAGTCCCAAAGCCCATGGACCACTGTGTGATATGTGGAGTTTGCCAGATAGAAAACTTGGGTCTTGTGAAATGAGAAGTTTAATATGGAAAGAATAAGTGATAAAGCTTCAGAGGTTGGTTGGGCCTAGTATAAGAAGGGTTTTGGATTTTTATCCTGTACTTATGTTTTTAGATTGTAAGGGAGGATAGTCAGTGTAGAGTGACAGTTTAGAGGATGGGAAGGATGAAGTACTTAACTGAGCACTGACTTTGTTAGGTACTTTCATAGTTTTACTTTAATCCCCACACCAACTCCGGGAGGCAGTATCCCATATTTATAGGTAGGAAAATGGAAACTCAGGTTAGCAACTTACCTAAAGTCATCTATTAAATGAGGAGAGAGAGGTGTAGGTGACTCAAATACCAAATGAGAGTCTTTTACAATAGTTGGGAGAAAGACAGTGAGAGCCTGTACCAAGATAGTGGGAATGGGGAAGTTACAGTTGAAAAATGTGGTAGAAATATTTGCTGATTAGTTATTTTAAAAAAAACTTAGAGAATATGGGATGAGCAGCAGGTTAGGGTTTGGAGATGTGTTGGCTTTTGGAAATAGTATTTGGGATGCTTGTAGGACAGAAAGGTGACAGTAGGATCTGGAGCTCAGGAGAGATCTGTTGATAGAAATTTGGGAGTTTCCAGCTCTCAGTATAGGTAAAGGCATGGACGAGTTCAAGATTTTTCAAGAATATTGGTAATAAAAATAATGGCTGAAATTATTGCTCATTCTGTAGTGTCTAATATGCACGTGTCCTGAATACATTTTTTTAAAAATAAATTTATTTTATTTGTTTTTGGCTGCGTTGGGTCTGCATTGCTGCGTGTGGGCTTTCTCTAGTTGTGGTGAGCGGGGGCTACTCCTTGTTGTGCTGCGCGGGCTTCTCATTGTGGTGGCTTTTCCTGTTGCGGAGCATGGGCTCTAGGCGCACGGGCTTCAGTAGTTGTGGCACGTGGGCTCAGTAGTTGTGGCTCGCGGGCTCTAGAGCGCAGGCTCAGTAGTTGTGGCACACGGGCTTTAGTTGCTCTGCGGCATGTGGGATCTTCCCGGGACAGGGATCGAACCCATGTTCCCTGCATTGGTGGCAGCTGGATTCTTAACCACTGTGCTACCAGGGAAGTCCCTGAATACATATTTTTATGTAAGTTTTCATTTAATTCTATCATTGTGAGGTATGCACGGCTATCTCAGTTTTACAGATGAAGGCACTGAAGCACAGAAAAGAGTGCATTCTTTTGCACAGTTGCCCAAACTAAGAAAGCAGAGCTGATGTTCTACTTCAGTGCGGTTCCAGAGCCAACATGCATTGAGAGAAGAGGGCCAAAGAAAGAACCCCCAGCAATAACACAATTTAAAGGATGGATTAAAGAGGGACCAAGTGAAAGGGTTTGAGAGGGAGTAATTGGAGCTTTAGAAAGAGAACAAGGAAAGGGCTATATCTTGAGTAGAATTTCAAGCAGTGGGGTATAATCAACTTATTCAGAGACTGTAGAGAGGTAGCAGATGACTGCAAATGCCAACAACTATCTGAATAAAAGTAACATGAGAGTGCTTTGTTAGGGGTTTGAAGGTTTTGGTCTCCATACATCATTCAACAGACTGTGCATTTGTTGTTTCTATAGTGTTCCAGCCCTTCACAACCTGTGAAGTTTTCTAAGCTGTCTGTTCCAAGTCTTTAAGGGATTTAATGAAGTAAGACCAGCTTCTGTTTAGTTAGTACAGGCTGTTTTGGTGAATTAGACCATATAACAATGTCTGAAATGCAGTTGGGTTTTAAAAATGTCAGTATTCTGTTTTTGCTATGGCTAAAGATTGATCCAGAGGGGACTGCTGTTTTTCCAGACTTAAACATTTTGGGACAAGGGGTAGTTAGCGATTCTAGAATCATTTAGTATTTACTCTGAATAGTTTAAATCAAGAATTACTCAGATGTGAACCATTCTGCTTACCTGCCAGAAGTAAAGATTAGTCCTATGACAATTTTCAAACTTGTTAAAAGTGGAATTTTTTTTTTCTCCTCCAAACAAAACCTTACTCAGAACCCCAGGAATGGCTAATTTCACATGCTCAGCTCTCTTTTTTTCCCTGGGTGGTCTTCGAAGCATCTCTTCTATGAAGCATAATTTGGAACCCACTGATGACAGGAATTTTTCAAAAAATGGAGTAATGGTGCATGGAGGTGGAGTTGGGGGTGGGTGAATCTATTTTGAAATTGAAGAAATGTAAGGAATCTGCAGCTTCAGCATCTCATTTAGGTGTATTGGTTATTTAGTCTTGGAGGAAGGGAGGGATTAGAAAAACATCTCACAGCAGCTGGGGATGCTACAGCATTGGCTTCGACTGCCTTAGTTTAAGGAACTGTATGATAAAGGACTGACACCTGCACTATATAGGAGTTTCATGTAGAGAAGGAGGAAAAGCTCTGTTCCCTGAATTAGGGAAAACAAAAGATCTCTTTCTTCACCATTGAGATCTGCAAGTCTGCAAATGAGGAAGGAGAGTGTGGTAGGCTCAGATCATACTTTCTGCCATTCTCCACAGAAGCAGGTAATTCAATTTAAATTTGCATCCTTCTGCCACCTCCTCCAGAGCAAATTTTTCTAGTTATAACAACTAGACAGTATAGACAAACAACTAGCTCAATAGCGTGACCTAATGCTTTTCATCCCTTGCTGAATAAGCAATTCCTAATCGAACTGATTTAACTCCAGTTAGCCATAGGGAGGAGATATAAGTGAAACAGTATAGTATAGTGGGTATTAAAGTGCTCATTTTACAGGATGAGACCAAGTACAGAAGAAAAGAATAGCAAGACCAGAGTTGTGTCATTTTTATGGAAGACTGGCTTTGAGTTGGGTCTAGAAGGATGTATATAGGAAAAGATTGTGGAAAGAAAGGTGAAGGAAGAAAACGGCTAAACCTTCAAGTTTAAGCTGTTGGGTATGTGGGGAGCGGGAAGAGGCAGGCAGTTGCTCTTTCCAGCTCATTTGCATTTACTGCTGTTGTAATACCTGGTGGTTCTTATGAGATATTTAATACTCTGCTGCATGTGTCAAAGCTAAAAATTTGGACAGATCACTTGTGTAATATGTGAAGCCATTTAGAAAAGGTAGACTTATATGTAAGTCTTTGACTTCATGTGGATCTTTTGCACAATCGGTATAGATAGCATATAGAGCTTTTAAACTGCATGTTAAAAAAATTTGCAAAGTGCAAATTTTATATTAGCATTTGCAGATTTTCTGGGTGCATTGTTTTTCATTGTAATAACCAAATTATAAAATGTGTAGAAAATAAAAGAAAACTCACTCATAGTTCCTCTACCCTGACAAAACCGCTCATCATTTTGGCTTATTTTCCGACACAAGTTAGTGGTTTATACAATTATAATCATATTCTATGTAGTATTTTATCCTGCTTTTCCCCCTTAATACTTCAGGTATTTACCCATATTTAGCCATTTTTTGCACTTGTACATAAGGCACTTTCCATATCTTATCTCTGATCCCTTGTAACAATCCTGTAGAATAAGATTATCTTTTTTTTTCTTTTTTCTTTTTTCTTTTTTTTTTGGCCCCGCTGCTTGGCTTGCGGCATCTTAGTTCCCTGACGAACTCGGGCCCCCTGCAGTGGAAGCTTCCAAGTCCTAACCAGGGGACCTCCAGGGAGTCTCCAAGATTATCTTCATTTTATAGTTAGGGAACTGAGATTCAGAAAGGAATAATTTTGTTAAGATCACTAGCTAGGTTGTAGAAGAGCTGGAATTAGTTTTGCCCCAAAGCTTTTCTGTTCTTAGGCCTTGCTGCATCTTCACATTTATCATTTAAAATAACTAACTGCTATGTTCTATTATCTACTAATGCCTTTTAGTCAGTCAACTCTTCGTTGGCTCTATGAGGAGAGCATAGCTGGTTGAAACTTAAACCTTTATTTAAGCACTTAGGTTTAAAACTCCCTCATCACAAGCATCAAAAGGGAGCAAATTGGATCTACTCTACCTAACCTTGTGAGAGAGTTGCTGCTAATGACAGGCAGCAAGAGTAAGGGAGAACACAAATGGTTTTGAATAATTACTCTGGAAGGTTAAGGTTATAAAATTGAATGGGAAAAAAAAATTGAGAAGGTTTTAAGCTACCGAACTCTTTTTGTACACGGACTGCAAGATTACCTCATTTTAGTGGCAGAACTAGAACCCTAGACAAGTTCTTGGGTAATTCAAAATCATTTATGACAAATGTTACCTACTTGCAGTCCATAATCCTGCAAAGGGGTGGGGAGGGGGGAGCAGGGTGGAAGTGGTGTGAGAGCTTCAGAGTATAAATTCCAAAAAAATGGTAACAACAATTTAAAGCAAACTTTGAGTCACCTGGAAAGTCTTTACAAAAATACTGATAACTAGGTCTACCCCCAGATTTACTAAACTGAAATTTTATTTAGTAAGCTCCCTAGGTATTTCTTAAAAGGATTAGAAGCAGTTGAAGAGCAGTTTCCCAGTTTGTACAGGTTACCATCTGAGAGTTACTTACATTGCAGATTCTTGTGCTTCCTCACCTACTGAGTGGGCACCTTTGGAGTTGAGGCTTTGGAATCTGCATTTTATCAGCTCTATAGGTGATTCTCTTGTATTTAAATTATAAATGTCATTAGGTAGTGTTTTGTATGTCCCCCACCTCAAATGTCTCATGCTTATTTTTCCTGTAAGTTTCTTCCTTTGCTCTGTAGTCCTCCTTCCAGTCTCTGCCTGCTAGTCTCAAGACTTCCACCCCCCCCCACCCCCACCCCGCGGTACGCGGGCCTCTCCCGTTGCGGAGCACAGGCTCCGGACACGCAGGCTCAGTAGCCACGGCTCACGGGCTCAGCCGCTCTGCGGCATGTGGGATCCTCCTGGACCGGGGCACGAACCTGCACCCCCTGCATCGGCAGGCGGACTCTCAACCACTGCGCCACCAGGGAAGCCCCCATCTTTTTTTTTTTTTTTTTTTTTTTGAGATGTTGAGTTCATTTTTATTAAATATTAATCAGAACCATATGAAACTGCCATATTTCTGGGTCAAAAAAAACTTCATCTTTAGAAACAATGTTAGAATTCACATGTGTCTGATAAATCTGGCTGTACCTTTTTATACTGTGGCCTACCGTAAGGCTGAAAGGGTCTTTTGAGTAGTATTTTTCATCAGCTATCAATATTATGAGCCTCTAGTGAATTGCCTGTATTGTTTGTTCATTAAAAGGTGCCGATGTCTTTGGCTGAATATCCTCCATGTTACTTGTTATAATCTACTCCTCAGAGACATTATGGCTACTTCTAAGAGGCTTTAATGTTTTAAGTTTTACATTATTTTATTGTATCTTCCTTTTTGTGAGCACATTAATTGTTTAGAGTTGTTAGATAATTTTAAGCAATAAGATTTACTGGCCACTATTCATCCTGAAGTTGCCCGAAGATGTTAACTGAGTTTTTAAAAAAATTTATATATTTTATTTTATTTATTTTTGGCTGCATTGGGTCTCTGTTGCTGTGCGCGGGTTTCCTCTAGTTGCGGCGAGTGGGGGCTACTCTTCGTGGCGGTGCGCGGGCCTCATTGCAGTGGCTTCTCTTGTGGAGCACGGGCTCTAGGCGCGCGGGCTTCAGTAGTTGTGGCTTGCGAGCTCTAGAGCGCAGGCTCAGTAGTTGCAGCTCACGGGCTTAGTTGCTCCGCGGCATGTGGGATCTTCCGGGATGAGGGCTCGAACCCGTGTCCCCTGCATTGGCAGGCGGATTTTTAACCACTGTGCCACCAAGGAAGCCCATTAACTGATTTTTTTTTTTTTTTTGCGGTACGCGGGCCTCTCACTGTTGTGGCCTCTCCCGTTGCGGAGCACAGGCTCCGGACGCGCAGGCTCAGCGGCCATGGCTCACGGGCCCAGCCGCTCCGCGGCATGTGGGATCCTTCCGGACCGGGGGCACGAACCGGTGTCCCCTGCATCGGCAGGCGGACTCTCAACCGCTCCGCCACCAGGGAAGCCCCTTTTAACTGATTTTTAAAGGTAATTAGTTTTTTGGGTTGTGGGAAGGGATTCTATTATTCTATTAAGTATATTACGTATGATGGGCTTTTAAAAAAATTTAGGTGTATATATACTTTAGGTAGATATTATTAATAAGCATGAATCCTAGATTCTGTTTTCTTGTTAGCATAGTATTGAAAAGGCTAGGAGCTCAGAAGATGGTGTCATATCTGCCACTATCAGTGATTTGAGCAAGTAAACTTCTGAGCCTCAGTATTTTATGAAAATGGGGGAAAAAACTTACTGGGTTGTTAGGATTAAATGTATATATACAAGTGAAGTACTTGCATACAGGTCTTTTATGAGTGATTATTGTGATCCATAATCTCAGGCATATAAATGTATATATACACATAAATACACCTTCGTTTATTTTAGATCAGTCATCACATTCTTCAGTAACTTTTGGCATGGTACTTAATAATGCTACTGAGTTTCCATTTTGGGGTCCCACCCTTGGAATAGACTGAGGAGGGCACAAGACTGAAAGGGAGATCAGTTAAAAGGAGTCTGTGGCAAAGTCCTTTTGAGAGGGTACAGTAGCTTGTACTAGAGAGGTATTAATGGAGGTGTTGAGGATGGTTCGACTGGAAATTTTTGAAGGTGGAACTGGAGGTTATATCATTTATCAGATAGCTGGAAAGCATATTCAGTGATTGCTTCATTCTTTCTGAACTTAACTGTCAAATGCTTGGAGTGGGGGCGGGATTTGACTGACAGGCTATTAAAAAACCTTATTTGTTTAATTGTATTCTGAAGTGTTTTCAGAAATTGATTTTATTGTGAAATTAGTTTTTTTTCAAATGTAGTTCTTACTGGAGAGCCAAGGAGTGATTCAAAGAATAACTGAAAAAATTTTAATGTATCTGTCTTACCCTTTGTTCTGTTACTAGTTAAGACTTATGATTCAGGGCCTGAAAATAGTAGATTATCCAGGCTTTTACTTCTGACCTTGTTAGTGAAATGTATATAGGAGTTCAGCTACTAACTAACAATCTTGGAAAAGAATTTGATGGTAGGAAAGGTTATTAGTTAAATGCATTTACTTCATCCTGGTGCTCCTATGCCAGTTCCCAGAAATTTATTTCAAGTGTCCATTTCTGCACCTAGAAAATCTTAAAAGGGAGGGAATATATATGTGCGTGTGTGTGTGTGTGTGTGTGTGTGTGTGTGTGTGTAACTCATATATTCATAGCATCAGAGACTATTAAGATTGATCAGGGAGTTCCCTGGCAGTTCAGTGGTTAGGACTCCGCACTTTCACTGACGTGGCTCCGGGTTCAATCCCTGGTCAGGGAACTAAGATCTCACAGGCCTCGCAGCACAGCCCCCCCAAAAAAAGATTGATTTCATAAGCCATATAAAGCATTGAAAGTCATATTAGTGTAATCCTATTTTTTCATGTTAACCTATGTAAGCATTGTCTTATTTTCAGCCAGGGACCCTGAAATTTGTGTTCTTTTCTATCAGGGACCATGGGGATATAAGAAAACTTACTTACTTATTTGAGGGGTAGACATCAGATTTTAAAGTTAATAAAATTATATCCGACAAATAAATATATGTGTGCCTGTTGTGTTTTATGGCCCACTTCAAAGTGGGGAGAGGGGTGGTAGTAGAAATGAGAAAGGATATTAAGCTAAATAGAGGAAAAATTAAGCAGATTTATAATATCATAGGAAGAGATTTCAAATGTGCAGACTTTAAGTAACATTGCCATCTTGTGGCTTTTAGGATATTTCCTCTAGAGATGAACTTTTGCATTTTACAGTCATAGATGTAAGGTGAGGAGGGACTAAGATGTGATGGGTGAATGGTATGAGTATTAACCTCTAGTTGTTTAAGTGACAGACCAGATATTGAGGCCTAGAAACTTCTTCCCCTGGTTTATACATTCTTAGTTAATATCTTTAAATTTATTTTTATTTTGTAAATTTTTTTCTTTAGTCTCTTCATTGAACAATGAACAATGAGATTGTGGACTGATTTAAAGATTAGGATGAATGTGTCCTAGTGAGAATTTTGTGATGAGGTGTGAATTCAGTAAAATCTTGCTCTGATGTTTGCCTTTATTCTTTATTACCATCACAGTACCCCCAAGCTTTAGGAATGCTTCTTCCCTTCCTTTTAACATTTGGTCTGTTTTTTGGTTAACTGGGACTTTATGATTAATTGTGTGTTTGTGCTTGAGGATCTTATGCAGGAGCTTAACCTAGGCTAGCCAGTCCAGCCTGTTCCTACCACAGATCTCACTGTAGCTGCCTTGCACATGGCACTAGGTTAAAAAAGGTGGTAGGTAGGCTGCAACATGACACCACCACCACCACGGGGAAAGCCAGTTTGCTGCACCACTTCCCCTGCTACGGTGGATTAGTAGCATCTTCATGTATAAAATCTGGAGTGTCCAACAAGACACAAATGCATGTTGTGTTTATGGCAGTTCCAGCTGGGACTTGGACCCATTGGAGGTCCCAGCTTGCTTTTATGTGCTCTGCTGCTCTTTCCTTTTATTGTGTATCTTGTCATCATTCTTCTGTCCCCCACCCTCCCAACCCCAGCTTTTTCTTTATTAAATATTACCAAGGTAGGACTGGTTAATTAGAAATGTTAATAAATACATCTGACAAGTGAAGTCTTTCGCCCATAAATTGTCAAAGCAATTTAGTGGAATTCCCAGTGGTAATAGGAAATAGTCACAAAAGTGAAAGAAAAGACCTGCTGTAAGAGAAGTCTTTTATGGAAACCTAAAAGGTTTTAATGTCCCAAAGCGGTTAAAATAACAGTCCTTGTGTTAGAATCTTCGCTGTGTCATTTTTTTTCTCATTTTAAAAGACTTGTAAAAAGCTGATAGGCAGATTTTTTTCTTTTTCTTTTGCTAAAATACCCTCATGTTTGATGATTTTAGTGTAGGTATGAGGAAATAAACCCATTTCAAAGTTTCATGAGTTGTTAAACATAACTTTTTATTTATTTTTATTTTTGGCTGTGTTGGGTCTTCGTTGCTGCAAGGAGGCTTTCTCTAGTTGCAGCAAGCAGGGGCCTACTCTTTGTTGCGGTGTGCGGGCTTAGTAGTTGCAGCACATGGGCCCTAGAGTGCTTGGGCTTCAGTAATTGTGGTGTCTGGGCTCAGTAGTTCTGGCTTGCGAGTTCTAGAGCACAGGCTCAGTAGTTGTGGCACATGGGCTTAGTTGCTCCGCGACATGTGGGATCTTCCTGAACCAGGAATCGAACCTGTGTCTCCTGCATTGGCAGGTGGACTCTTAGCCATTGCGCCACCAGGGAAGTCCCAAATATAACTTTTTAATGCAGCCAATTTTTGCAGAAGAATTAAATGAATTATCCCCCAATTTATTAACTTTTTACTTTGAAATAATTTCAAACTTGGAGAAATTTAAGGAAGAGTGCAAAGGACTCCCACATACTCTTCACCCAAATTTACCAGTGTAATATTTTGCTACATTTGCTGTATCTTCTCTTTGGAGATGTGTGTGAAATTTTTTTCTGAACCATTTGAGAGTAAGTTCCAAGACATCATGACCTTTTCTCCTAATTATTTCGCTGTGTAGTTCCTAAGAACAAGAACATGGATTTATGAGCACAGTGCAGTTTTCAAAATCAGGATTTTTTTTTTTTTTTTTTTTTTTTTTTGGCGGGCGTCTCACTGTTGTGGCCTCTCCCGTTGCGGAGCACAGGCTCTGGACGCGCAGGCCCAGCGGCCATGGCTCACGGGCCCAGCCGCTCCGCGGCATGCAGGATCTTCCCGGACCGGGGCCACGAACCCATGTCCCCTGCATCGGCAGGCAGACTCTCAACCACCGTGCCACCAGGGAAGCCCCCAAATCAGGAAATTTAACAGACACAATACGATTATCTAATCTACAGATCTTATTCATATTTATTCCAGTTGTCTTAATGTCCTTGGTAGCAATTTTTGGGGGGCGGGGGGTCCAGGGTCCAGTCCAGGATCTTTCAGTTTTATGTCTTTTTAGTCTCTTAATCTGCAGTTATACACACATACTCACACACCAACATCCCACCCATTCAACCCTTTTGTTTATGATATGACTTTTCTGAAGAGTATATGCTATTTTTGTAGATGTCGCTGTTTGTCTGAGGTTTCCTTTCCTCATTGTGTACATTCAGATTATGCTTTTCTGGCAGGAATGCTACATAAGTGACTTTGTATCCTCAGTGCATCACAGTAGGAGGTATAAGATGGTCTGTTTATGCCGTTATTAGTAATGTTTACTTTGATCACTTATTTAAGGTATTCACCTGGTTCTCCACTTAAAGGTACTATTTTCTTTTTAATAAGTGGGAAAATAGTTTGCGACTATAAATATCTTGTTCCTCATCAAATTTTTTTTTCTTTTTAACAATCTTTATTGCAGTATAATTGCTTTACAATGGTGTGTTAGTTTCTGCTTTATAACAAAGTGAATCAGTTATCCTCATGAAATTTTCACCCTTTAGATTTTGCATCCATTGCCAGTTCTTGCCCAATTAAGATATTACTGCGATAGTTGTTTACTTATCATTAAGGCTGTGTAATGCTCAAATTGGACAATGGCAGGCCCTTCAAGCAGGATCCTCTGATTCATTCCCGTTTTCAACCAATTTTTTTTTTTTTTTTTTGGCTGTGCTGTGTGGCTTTTGGGATCTTTGTTCCCTGACCAGGGGTTGAACTTGTGCCCCTACAGTGGAAGCTCGGAGTCCTAACCACTGGACCTCTGGGGAATTCCCCCAAGTGTTTTTTTTGTTTGGTTTTTATTTTTTTTTAATATTTATTTATTTGGTTGTGCTGGGTCTTAGTTTTGGCACGTGGGCTCCTTAGTTGCAGCTTGCTGGCTCCTTAGTTGAGGCTTGCAGGTTCCTTAGTTGTGGCATGCATGTGGGATTTAGTTCTTGACCAGGGATCGAACCTGGGCCCCCTGCATTGGGAGCATGGAGTCTTATCCACTGCATCACCAGGGAAGTCCCTTTTTTTTTTTCTTTTTCTTTTTTAATAAAAATGTTTAAAATAGCTAGTATTTTAAATCTTGTGAATTGTTTACAGTTTTATTATTGGTGCCAAATTCATTTTACTTTTCAAGATGGTATGATGTGAATGCTTAAGTATTTTTATAATCTCTGAGAAGATGGATATTGTCTTTATTATTTGTAAATATATAAGCTTATTTTTTTGTGTACACATAAAAATTGCATCTGGAAATAGAAGAGCAATTTAATCAGCTTGCTGAATTGTATCAGTGTGGTATTTTCTTGATGTTGATCAGGAGATTAAGGCAGCTAATGCCATTTGTTGTTTGCATGTAATTTCCATAATTTAAAGTAAGCTTCTGTCACACAGGTTTACATTAGGGCACAGTTGGTTCTTGCCCTCTTGATATAATTGTGTAGCTAAGATTCAGGAATAGTTTTTTTTTTAATGAATTTATTTATTCATTTATTTAATTTTTGGCTGCATTGGGTCTTCGCTGCTGCGCGCGGGCTTTCTCTAGTTGCGGTGAGCGGGGGCTACTCTTTGTTGTGGTGTGCGGGCTTCTCATTGCGGTAGCTTCTCTTGTTGTGGAGCATGGGCTCTAGGCACGTGGGCTTCGGTAGTTGTGGCTTGGGGGCTCTAGAGCGCAGGCCCAGTAGCCGTGGTGCACCAGCTTAGTTGCTCTGTGGCATGTGGGATCTTCCCAGACCAGGGCTCGAACCTGTGTCCCCTGCATTGGCAGGCGGAATCTTAACCACTGCACCACCAGGGAAGCCCCAGGAATAGTTTTATGTTATGTTTGAGGCAAAATTGAACACAGGTGGATTTAGTATCACATTATAGAGGAACAAACTTTGTGTTTAAAAAATGAGATGACTTAATAAGTGCAATTTCACAGTGCTATTTTGAATTTCTTTTGACTAAATATTTTAAATGCTGTTATTAAGCATCGTGATGAACTTACAAGTGTGTATTTCTGTTTGTTTGTTTGTTTGTTTTGCCGAGCTGTGCAGCATGTGGGGAACTAAGGTCCCCTGATCAGGAATAGAACCAGTGCCCCCCGGCAGTGGAAGTGTGGAGTCCTACTAACCACCGGACCACCAGGGAATTCCCTTAAGTGTGTTTCTTAGGAAAAAATGGATTTGGCAAAGTCTAGGTTTTCTAATTTAATGGTACAATTTGGAGCATGTAAGTTTATTTGTATTCCTGGGGTTACATTACATTAAAATGAGATAATAGGCAGAATTTTTTCTCCATTTTTTTTGTTTTTTCCTGCCAGTCCGTTTTGTTTTTTGATGTATTTCAAAGAAATTGTCATTATCAGTATACTTCACCCCTAAACATTTCAGCATGCATTTCATTGACTAGAGCTCAGTATTTGTTTTACGTATTTTTTTTTTTTTTTTTTTTTTTGTGGTACGTGGGCCTCTCCCTGCCTTGATGTATTTCAAAGAAATTGTCATTATCAGTATACTTCACCCCTAAACATTTCAGCATGCATTTCATTGACTAGAGCTCAGTATTTGTTTTACGTATTCTTTTTTTTTTTTTTTTTTTTTGTGGTACGTGGGCCTCTCACTGCCGTTGGCCTCTCCCATTGCGGAGCACAGGCTCCGGACGCGCAGGCCCAGCGGCCATGGCTCACGGGCCCAGCCGCTTCGCGGCACGCGGGATCCCCCCAGACCGGGGCGCGAACCCGGCCCCCCTGCATCGGCAGGCGGACGCGCAACCACTGCGCCACCAGGGAAGCCCTTACATATCTTTTGAGTTAAATAAAATGCACAAATTTTAAGTGTATATTTGCTGAGTGCTGACAAATGTACTCATGTGTGTAACCCAAACCCCAATGAAGATATAGAACATTACCATCCTAGAAATTTCTACCCCCACCCCACCCCAGACAACTACTGTTCTAATTTTGTCCCCACCATAGATTCATTTTCTCTGTTATAAAACTTCACATAATTGGAATCATACAGTGTGTATTCTTTTGTCTGAGGCTTCTTTCATTCATCGGCACGAACCCGCATCCCCTGCATAGGCAGGTGGACTCTCAACCACTGCGCCACCAGGGAAGCCCTGCTTCTCTTTTGGATCTTCAATTCCTTCCTTCCGTCCGTCCGTCTTTGTTGCTGCACATGGGCTTTCTCTAGTCTGGCAAGCGGGGGCTCCTCTTCACCGCGGTGCGCGGGCTTCTCATTTCGGTGGCTTCTCTTGTTGCGGAGCACGGGCTCTAGGCTCGCGAGCTTCGGTAGTTGTGGCGCACGGGCTAGTTGCTCCGCGGCATGTGGGATCTTCCCGGATCAGGGCTCGAACCTGTGTCCCCTGCATTGACAGGCGGATTCTTAACCACTGCGCCACCAGGGAAGCCCTAGATCTTCAATTCTTCAATTCAGAGCAAGGAGGGTGCTCCCAGACCCATAAAAAGACCAGATCTATATGTGTTAAAGTTTAATAATCTGCAAGACATATTAAGTGAGGGGAAAAAAAGCAAAGTGAAGTGTTTTGTATGCTGCTTGTGAAAAGAAAAAACAAAAGATGTAATAAGCTTTTATATGCTTAAAATAACTCAGAAAGGACGCAAGAAACTGGTAACAGAAGTTGCCTCTAGGGATTTCTCCCATTTTTATTGAGATATAATTGACATACAACATTGTTAAAGGTGTACTACAACATAATGATTTTATATATGTGTTTATTGAGAAATGCTTACCACAATAAGTTTAGTTAACATCCATCACCATTTTTTTTCTTGTGATGAGAATCAGAATTTTACATAAAAGTCAACTGTAGCCTGTTATCTACTGCTAAACTCATAAATAAGTTTGTGAGTGAGCTTAGCTAAAGAACTTTTCTTTGCTTTCTAGGAGCTTTTGGTTGAGTTGGGGCTAATTTTATATGAAATAAGTCAATACAATTTGATTTTCAATTGTGGATGCAGATTTAGAAGCACATTGAAAACTGCAGTGGTTGAGGAAGTCTCAAAGAAGGAAGGGGTTTTGAATTGTACCCCAGGGCCAGAAGGCCAGAGAGTCTTGGCTTTTATTTTTATTTATTCATTTTTTTGTGGTACGCGGGCCTCTCACTGTTGTGGCCTCTCCCGTTGTGGAGCACAGGCTCCGGACGCACAGGCTCAGCGGCCATGGCTCACGGGACCAGCCACTCCGCGGCATGTGGGATCTTCCCGGACCGGGGCACGAACCCGTGTCCCCTGCATCGGCAGGCGGACTCTCAAACACTGCGCCACCAGGGAAGCCCCATTCTTGGCTTTTAAAAGCATAGGAATGAGATTTAATCAAGAAACACGAAGAAAAGAGTCCATACGTCCTGAAACTAAAGGTAGATTTTGATTAGCAATAGAAGAGAGGTTAGATAAATAGTATCCATCCAAATTAAGAAAGACTGAACGAGGTAGATGAGTTTATGATTGATAGGAGAACCTACTCCTATCACAGCACGGGGGGAACTGTATATTCAGTATCTTGTAATAACCTATAACGGAAAGGAATCTGAATAAGAGTATGTATATGTATGTATAACTGAATCACTTTGCTGTATACCTGAAACTAACACAACATTGTAAATCAACTATACTTCAATTAAAAAAAAAAGATTGATATGAGAATCTAGGTGCTTTTGAAAGTTTCAATTTGGTCAGTGCCAGAGGGTTTTTGGTTTTCTTTTTAGTTGTGATTTTCCTATTATAAACAATATATTCATTATCAAAACTTTGGGAGAGTTATAGAAAGGGAGGGTCAGTACTGCAGCCCGGGAACATCAAAACTTTTGAGGTCCCCTTTATGTTGGATTGCATTTCTTCTTCTTATTCTTGAATTGAGTTTGATTTCCAGAAACCGTGTGTGGGTGAATTGTTATATTAAATTAATTTTATAAAGGTCGAAGTTTCAAAATGACTTATTTTGAAAATATCCCAGATCTTTGTATGTTGGTGAGTTTATCTCTGAATTCCAGATATGTGAAGTGGGACATCACAAAAAGATAACTGTTCTGAATAATTTACTGTTTTTATATCCTTGGAGTAGTTTAGTGGTGGTAGTCAGTTCATCACAAAGCCTCACTTAACTTTGTTGACTTTTACGTAAATATTTGTAATGACATGGTGTAGATAAAGAGCCATATAGCCATGGATTTGAATCTTGGTTCTTAGGTAACCTTGGTCAGGTAACTTCTTTGAGCTTTAGTTTTCTTATCTCTAAGGCAGGAATAGTATAGTCCTTGTAGGGTGGTAATGAAGATCATTATGTACAGTGCGTGGAACATGGAAGCCCATAAGTAGTAGTTGCTGTTCTTTTTTAATAGGAATCATGTTTAACTTCAGAACCATAGTTACCATAAGGTGAATGGGAGCAAATGACTACTCATGTAGCTTGATGAATCGAGTCTAAGTTCGGGTCTGTGCTTGCTCCTAACCACTTAATGCTTTTGCTTTTTTTGTTTTTGCTTTTGCTTTTAAAAGGCATGAGGATTTAGTCATATTTTTTAAAATCCCAATAAGTGAGGTAGTGTGAAATGGAATGCTGTTTGGGGTACATTTAGGAAAGGCTCATAAAGAATGATTCTTAATAAGGAAGGAGCATTTAGATCTATTTCAGGGAAAATGTAAGTATTGCATTCAGTTTTCAAAATCCACTTCTGAGTGGATTTTAAACTCTCCCTAGGGGAAAAGGATGATTTTCTTGCTTGCTTTGGGCTAAAAGCTTCTATATGTCAACTCATTAATTCTCGCACAGCCCAGATACATATCCTCACTTTATTTTAAAAAAAGGAAATTAAGGCCTATGAATATGTTTAAGGCCTTGGGACTAATATGGGATGACTCTAGTACTTTTAGGGCTTATGCTGCTTCCCTGCTGCAGGCCATTGATAGATATATGTTTGAGTTACTTAGGCCCATATTTTGGGGGGACTGACACATATTAGCGTAAACCAACTATAATAGGAAAACAAATGTGTTTAGTCAGTTAAGAATTTTAAAGTCAAAGAAAAATGATTTTGTATTAATCGGGGTGCTTGAGTGCAAGTACTTCGGTTTAAAATATAAGAAGTAAAAGTCAGTTTTTATTTGTGGGGAATATTCTATTTAGCACAAATAATTAAATTTCTGTTGAGTTATTCTATGAAGTTGTAATTCTTAAACATGTTCAGATAAGTTTTAACTAACCATTTCAATTTTTTTTAACTTATAGGAACGTCAAGGTCGTGGGAAATAAGAGGCAGTTCTGCACAGACTGCAGCAACGGTTGCATCTGCATATCCTAAGAGGAAAAAAATTGACCTTCGAGAGAATTAGGACTTTTTTCTTAATTTCATTGACTTCAGAGACGATTGCAGACTTGCAGTTTAAGTATTGGAATTTCACAAAAGACATAGGACTTAACTGGAAAGTGAAAAAAAAAAGAAAAAGAAAAAACTAAACAAAAAATCCCTCTAGGTAGTTTAGGTGAAAAATGTCCCTTTTATTTTGGCTTTGGTTGTGATTTCAGAGCATAATGCTTTGTTCTTTTGTCTTTTTACTATGTTTTTCGGATTTTAAAGTCCGTTAAGTGCATACAGTTTTCTCTAATTTTTAAACCCTTTCCTCCCCCCATTTTGACATTTGCACTTGGAGAACACTTGAGTTTTGAAGGTTTTGGGCATCCACCCCAGAAAGTGGGAATTTGTTTTTTCCCTTCCGAACTGGAAGAACATTTTTATGAAGAATTTTTGTCTTGGAGAATTTAACAGTGTTACCCAAGGTTGTGTCTTTAAGGGTGGTTCATTTTCTCTGACCCTTTGTTATTCAAAGTAAAATACTAGGAGTCCTAAGAAATGTTCTGTTCTTGTACATTATACTGATTAAGTCAGGATTAATTTGATTTCAAATCTAAGAACAGTGGTAAAAACTTGTTTACAGAAATGCATTTTGGAAGAGAAAAATATTGTAAAACGTGTAGTGAATGTTTCTTCAGTTTCTTGTTCAGCCAATGAGGAAAGGGCATTGCCTTTCTTTTTACCATTAATCACTTCTCAATAAACGTGAGATCCTGTTGAGCATCACTTCTAGTACCATTTATTAGTATTATTTGAATCTGCTATATTTTATGAAAGCTTTGGAGTATAAGGAGTTTTAAGAGGTGAGAGAGCAACCATTTTTAGAAAGTTCACTGAGATGGAATAGTTCAGGCTTGCTTTTGTACCCAGGGTTGGATAACCATGACCTCTGCAAAGCAAGATGGGCCAATATTCATAATGCTTTATTTCTGGATATTTCCCTGAGAAGGTAGAGCCACTGCTATGCTAAATTGTTCAACAAATATTTGATTGTGAGTGCTTATTAGGTGCCAGGCACTGTGCTAATAACTTTGAGGAAACCTGGCCACATATCTTACTTGCAGAGTAGGTAGAGCCCAATATCAAGGTTTTAAGTGTTTAATCTGAAATATGACTTATTTAGGCAGGATTCCATGTGGTCCAAGAAAAAGAAATTCCAATGGGCTTGAATCTTTGTGAACCATATAACCATAATGGTAATTGATTCATCCTTGTTTATTTCCTAAGGTTTGGAGCTTCTCTGCCTTAAAGATTTTTAGCCCTTAAGATGTCCCAATTTTAGAGATTGAGTTAAATGTGTAAAAACTTCTGTAGTAAGAAAGGGTTCTGAAAATGGATTATAATACTGTTGGACCCCTGTTTTGCCCACAGATTACTTATTCATCCTATTCTACACAGCCCAGGCTACTAAATCAAGGGTGCGATAAAATTAATAAATGTTGATTTTGTAATTAGCATTATTGTTGACACTTTGAGTTGAGAACTTTTCTCTGCCTATCTGAAGCACCGCACAATATACCTAGATATTCCTATTTGCTAAGCTTTTTGAAGTATATTCCCCCCAGATTGGGGAGTCCTTTGTGCTTTCATTGGTTTGAAGATGCCCAATTTTGAATTGGAAATGTAGCATTTCTTGTTTTCAATTTTAGCTGAAACTTCTGTGACTTCTACAGGACTCCCATGGGCTTAATGGAGGTTTAGTATTTCACCTTTGAAAGAGAAAAAAATATCCGGAGAAAAGCAAATTCAAAATCAGTTTTACCTAGATTTTCCTACCGTGTATTCAAGTTTGATATGAGATTATTCAATATGCTTTTTTTGCAGTTTGAAATGTTAGTGCCTCAGTATTTTATTTAAGCCAGTCTTTCCCAGTCTTTATTTTTACATCACATAGAAAATACTGGTATGGCTTTGAGGACAAGCTGAAAGGAATTTGGAGCCCTTAACAAGGCTGCTCACCCAGCTGTCCCTGAGTGAGTGTTGAGGGAGGCAGGGTGTTGAATTTGTATTTTTTTTAAAAACCATATTGGCCTTGTAATGTAGTATAAAACATTAGATTATATTCACTCTTAAAGAGTTGGTCCAGAAGTTGGTGTGGTGAAGATCCCAAAATGCATCTCAACTAGTTCTCTTATTTGCTAACAACGCCTTTGCCAGTGGAAATTGTTGACTTTTGACTATTTGCCCTTAATGCTTTGTTCTGTCATTTGTGAATGTAAGACTTTGGATAGCCATGCTTGTTTACTGTTCTCCTTTATTGAATATGAGGGGAAACTGAACAATCTCACAACGTGCCATCAGTGTTGAATTCAAAGCATTTTTTAAACCTTTAATACAGCAAAATGTATAAGTCTCATATTCACTAGATATAATCTTAGTTAAACTTGATTGGCTACCTTCCCCCAACATGTTCCATTTAAAAAAAAAACTTATTTTGCAGAAATGGTGTGAAGAGTTCTCATATACCCTTCACTCAGCTTCCCCCAAATGTTAACATTTTACATACCATGGAATGATTTTCAAAGACAGTAAATATTGATACAGTACTATTAACTAATCTATAGACCATATTTGGATTGTGCCGGTTGTTCAAGGAATGTCTCTTTTCTAGCTCAGCATCCAGTCCAGGATCCCACAGTATGGTTAGTTGTCTCTAGTCTGTAGACTGCAAGTTCTTCAGTCTTCATCTTTTATGATTTTGACACTTTTGGAGAGTACTGACCAGTTGTTTATGGAGTGCCCCTCGAGTTGAATTTGTCTAATACTTTCTCACTATTAGATTGAAATTATTTTTTTGTAAGAATACTGCAAAAATCATATGCCCTTCTTACTGCATTATATCAGGGTACATGATGTCCATATGTATTATTACCGGTGATGTTAACTTTGATCACATTAAGGTAGTATTTGCTGTATTTCTCCACTGTAAAGTTATTGTTTCCCTTTGTAATGAGTAAGTAACTTGCGGAGGGATATAATTTTAAACTATCAATCTTTGGTTCACTAATTTTGACGTCTTTGAATTGTTATTCCCCGGAACAAGTACTGCTGTGGCGTTTGCCTAATGTTAATTCATTATGTCTATTATTTCTTCTACATTCATACTAATTAGAATTCTGCTATAAGGAGGAGCTGTCCCTCTCCCCATTTTATTTGTTCAGTGATATCAGTATGGACTCAGTATTTTATTCCATAGGTCAATGCTATCATTTAATTTCTTGCTCAGATTGTCCCAGCTTTGGCCATTGGGACCTCCTTCAAGTTGGCTCCTGTGTCTTTTTGACATGCCCCCAATGTTTTTTGGAGCCCTTCTATAAGATGTTCTTGGCTAGTCTTGTATTTTCAGTGCCCCAGCCCCATTTTTCCAAAGGAACAAAGGTTCTTTTTATTGGATAATATTTAGAAACCTATCGTTGATTTTTTTTAAAGCAACATTTTAAATTGCAACAGATTATTAAAGTGGAGTTTTTATTACTCCTGTAGGTGAAGAATTATTTAGCCTAATCAAAACACCTAACCACTTCATCTCTTCTTCCACTTTTGTAGAGCTTTTATACCAGTCTTCTGGAGTTGTGGAGAGGGCTTTTCACCTGGCATAATACTTAACCTAGAGTGAGGTCCAATGAATGTAGGTTGGTTTGCACCCTTCCATAATTTCTATCTTTAGCCTTCTAAAT